>NC_139226.1:28617780-28847780 GCF_055691185.1 Crinia signifera
CACCGCGGCATCCAGGCTCTCGACCGCACCTCCTGGCCACACCGCTGTGCTGCCACCTGCCCGCTCACTACCAGAGGCACCAGGCACCCCCTGCACGGCTGCTCTCTGCCCCGCTCCCAGCCGCCTGTCCATGTAAGTAAATGTTGGGGGACAGGGCGTGTTTTTTTTATTAGTGATGTCAATTTCGTGATCTCGAGAATCCTGGAATTAAGCGTTTTTCAATCCCGGATCCTGGAATTGGCATCCCTAATATATACATGAATTGTTAAAGGCCAGTCACTATCAGAAGTAGTATCTTTGGGGGTAAAAAAAAAAAAATCAAGAATGTAAAAATGTATTTCCTTATGGGAAGCGGAATGTCGCTTAGTGGAATGTTGGAACAGGACTGGAATTTCTCCAGGTCCCATAAATCTTGTAAATATGCCCCAGATAGAACCTATTACATATTGATATGTTTTGCTAATGGGAAAGTGGGGACTTGGTCGCCTGAGTCTGACTGATGATTTCCTTTTCCTCTTATAGTGTCACATACTGTACTGTATGTCTGGTCTTTAAAACTTTCAGTCTGTGTCCATATTAAACAATATCTACGCTTCTACTGATTTCCCTAACCTTGTAGGTGCCAACATCTTTGCGAGACATGTGCAAAATATCTGCTAAAAATACCAGCCTCGCTCACTTTTGTTATATAAATTCAAATAAAAAATGTGTTTAAAAAAAATAAAAAAAAGATTATATTTCCTATATAAGGTAACATTACAGGTCATTATTATGGATAAAAATGTTTGTTTGCCAATTTTCACACCTATTTTGACAAATTCACTTGCCACTCAAAGGGTTAATACAAGTCCGTATATATATCAAGAATAATAACTTCATTTACCTCTATGGGGCTTACATTCCATTATTGGGACACTTGTAAAACAGTAATAAATGATCACCAATCAGCAGCGGCGTAACTATAGCTCCGCAGCCCCCGCCACCGCGGGGGGGCACTGTGCATGTGGGGGCACCGGGGGCTGCGGTGCTATAGTTACACACCCCCCCCCCCATCCCCCGCAGACTTACCTATCTCGCTGGTCCCGGCGGCTCCGTTCTTCTGCTGAGGACCACCACAAAATGGCCGCCCCCATATAGCACACAGTTCTCTGAAACTGTCTGCTGTATGGGGGTGGCCATTTTGTGGTGGTCCTCAGCAGAAGAATGGAGCCGCCGGGACCAGCGCGATAGGTAAGGCTGCGGGGGATTGGGGGGGTTTGCATGGGCGGGGGGGGTGCTTGGCGGAGGGGGGGGGGCGCCCAAAACTTAGCTACGCCACTGCCAATCAGATATTTAAATTCATTTTGTTACATTAGGTACACTGGTAAAAATTGGTTTACATTACATTATTATAAAGACTGTTGTAATAAAAATACTGGTAAGGTTATTTGGCTGTGTTTTATTACTGCGGCAACACTGAGCTAAAAGAAACCAAAGTATTGCTTTAAAAAGAGGTGGGTTTTCAACCTCTAGGACAGTGTTTTTCAATCACTGTGCCGTGGCAGACTAGTGTGCCTTGAGCTGTTCTCAAGTGTGCCCCCAGACCTAGAGATGCCCAAACCTGTTTACAGCCACCACCAGTTCCACTGTTATTTACCGGACTCTTCCTTTCATGTAAAGCAGGGGTGGGGAACCTTTTTTCTACCGAGGGCCATTTGGAAAATTTTAAAACCCTTTGGGGGCCATATAAAAATTATCAACTCCAAAATTACACATGGGCAGCGGCATATACATGTGGGCATTATACACACGGGTAGCGGCATATACATGTGGGCATTATACACATGGAAAGCAGCATATACACGTTGGCAGAGACACCAGGGCTGTCTAATTAATGCATCAGCCGCCCGCCCGCCTATATTACTGCTTAATCAACTACCCACCCGCCCATATTACTGCTTAACCCCTTCCTGACAGAGCCAGTTTTTGCGTTCCTGACAGAGCCATTTTTTTCAAATCTGACATGTTTCACTTAAGTGGGGATAACTTTTTTTTGCTTTTACTTATCCCAGTGATTTTGAGACTGTTTTCTCGTGACACATTTTACTTCAAGTTAGTGGTAAATTTGGGTCGATACAGTCTGTGTTTTTTTGTGAAAAATACCAAAATGTCGTGAAAAAATGGAAAATTTTGCAATTTGCAAAATGTCACATCTTCTGCTTGTGAGACAAATAAACATACCACTCAAAATAGTTAATAACTAACAAAGACCATATGTCTACTTTATGTTGCAATCATTATTTCAACCTCCTTTTCATTTTTTTGGACACTAGGAGGCTTCAAATATGAATAGCAAATTCTCAAATTTTCAAGAAAATTTCAAACACTGATTTTTTTAGGGACCAGTTCAGTTCTGATGTGACTTTGAGGGACTTGTATGTGAGACACCCCCATAAATGATGCCATTTCAAAAACTGCACCCCTCACAGTATTCAAAACAGCATTTTGGAAGTTTGTTAACCCTTTATGTGTTTCACAGGAATTAAAACAAAGTGTAGGTGAAATTTCAAAATTTCTTTTTTTTTGCAGAGTTTCAATTTTAATACATTTTTCTAACGAACACAGTAGATTTTACTAGAGAAATGTGACTAAAAATTGATTCCCCCAATTCTTTTGTTTTCATAAATATCCTATATGTGGCCCTAGTGTGCACGTTGACCAAACCACAGGCTTCATAATAGAAGGAGCACCTACTTGATTTTGGAGCCTCCTTTTTATGAGATTTTTTTTTAGGCACCATGTAGGTTTCTAGGCACCATAAGTGCTAAAAGTTAGGAACCTCCCCCACAAGTCACCCCATTTTGCAAACTACACCCTTCAGGGAATTCATTTAGGGGTATAGTGTACATTTCAAACCCCCAGGGGTTTCACCAATTTTGATACAACTGGGCTGTGAAAATGAAAAAATTTAATTTTTCATTTTCACAGCTCAGTTGTATCAAAATTGGTGAAACCCCTGGGGGTTTGAAATGTACACTATACCCCCTGATGAATTCCCTGAAGGGTGTAGTTTGCAAAATGGGGTCACTTGTGGGGGGGTTCCACTGTATGGGTGCTTCAGGGGTCATTCAACCAGAATCTGTGCTGCAAAATCCAAAAATCACTCCTTCCCTTCTGAGTCCTGCCATGCACCCAACTGGTATTTTTTGGTCACATGTGAGGCATTGCCATACTCGGGAGAAATTGGGGCACAGATTTTGAGGTGCTTTGTCTCCTTCATTCCTTGTGAAAATGAAAAATTTTGAGCCAGATCTGCATTTTTGTGTAAAAAAATGTAATTTTTTACACAAAAATGCAGTTCTGGCTCAAAATTTTTCATTTTCGCAAGGAATGAAGGAGACAAAGCACCCCTAAATCTGTGCCCCAATTTCTCCCCAGTACGGCAATGCCTCATATGTGACCCAAAAATACCATTTGGGTGCATGGCAGGACTCAGAAGGGAAGGAGTGATTTTTGGTGGTGGAATGAATGGTGGGTGCTATGTCGCATTAGCAAGACCCCCGAAGCACCAATACAGTGGAACCCCCCCACATGTGACCCCATTTTGGTCACCAGCTTTGGGAGGGGGGCTGGCGCTGCGGCTGGTGGGGGGTTGGGAGGGGTGCTGGCGCTGCGGCAGCCGGGTGGGTGGGAGGGAGGGGGGCTGCCGGGTGGGAGGGGGGGGGGGCTGGCGATCGGTGGTGATCGGTGCTGTACTTAACAGCACCGGTCACCACCGATCACTGTGTTACCGAGCGGTTTAGCCGCCGGTAACACAGAAAACGCTGCAATTGGCTGTTCACATTTGAACAGCCAATCGCAGCGATCGCCGCGAGGGGGGATGTCTGCTGTCAGGGACAGCAGACATCTCCAAACTGTCACCGCGTCTATAGACGCGATGACAGTTTATAAAACCATGACGTATATATACGTCTTCGGTCGGGAAGTACCTCCCGACCATGACGTATATATACGTCATATGTCGGGAATATCTGTCTGGAAGCATATATATATATATATATATATATATATATATATACATATATATATACATATATATACACATATATATATACACATATATATATACACATATATATATGTGTATATATATATATATATATATATATACATATATATGTGTGTGTATTTATATATATACATATATACACATACATATATGTGTATATATATATATATACACACACACACACATATATATATATATATATTTATATATATATATATATTTCATTCCATTCCATTTTATTATTTACTGCTGCTGCTGCGGCTTGCGGGGGGGGGTGGGAGGGGGGAAGCGCTGCGTGCGCTGAGGCTGTTGCTGCTGCTGGGGGAGCCGGGTGAGCCTGCTGCCCCGGAGCTGCCGGGTGAGTGCCGGGTGGGTGGGAGGGGGGTGCTGCTCATCGGTGGTGATCGGTGCTGCACCGATCACCACCGTTTTCTGTGTTACCGAGCGGCTTAGCCGCCGGTAACACAGGAAACGCTGTGATTGGCTGTTCAAATCTGAACAGCCAATCACAGCGATCGCCGACCGGGGGGGGCACCCCTGCCCCCCCTGGGCGGCGAGGGGGGATGTCTGCTGTCAGGGACAGCAGACATCTCCTAACTGTCACCACGTCTATAGACGCAGTGACAGTTAGAAGCCATGACGTACATGTACGTCAAATGTCGGGAAGTACTTCCCGACCATGACGTACATGTACGTCAAATGTCGGGAAGGGGTTAATCATTAATAATGATGCAAGTCGAAAAAATGACTTAGTGGTACTGTGCTGCGAAAAATGGGCATGGTCAGGGGCATGGTCATGACACAAGTGGGAGTGGCTACATGACAAAACTTTATACCCCCAGTGCCAGTTGTGCCCCCCACAGTGCTAGGCATGCCCCAGTACCCCACATATATGCCCCGCAGTGCCAGATATGCCCCCACAGTGCCACACATATGCCAGATATGCCCCCACAGTGCCACACATATGCCCCCACAGTGCTAGTTATGCCCCCAATGCCAGATATACCCCAATAATGCCACACATATGCCCCCACAGTGCTAGTTATGCCCCAATGCCAGATATGCCCCAATAATGCCACACATATGCCCCCACAGTGCTAGTTATGCCCCCAATGCCAGATATGCCCCAATAATGCCACACATATGCACCCACAGTGTTAGTTATGCCCCCACAATGCCACACATATGCCCCCCACAGTGCTAGTTATGCCCCCACAATGCCACACATATGCCCCCTCAGCGCTAGTTATACCCCCAGTGCCAGATATGCCCCCAGTGCCAGATATTCCCACACAGATATGCCCCCATAGTGCCACACATATGCCCCCACAGCCCACAGTGTCAGAAGCCAGCAGCAGCAGCACAAGTAACTCACTGTTATGGTGTCTGGGTCTCCTCTCCTCCCCCGCTGCTGCTGCTTCTTCTTCTTCTTCGTGGGGCGGGGGTCCCAGCTTTCTCTTCGGGGGGCGGGAGACGGGAGATGGTGGACGGGGGGGGGGGGGGGGGCGGGAGATGGTGGACGAGGGTCGGGGGACGCATCGCGCGTCTATCCTTCCCGGCTTCACTGTGTCCGGGCCACCAGCCAATCATACCTCGCGGGCTGGCTCCTGATTGGCTGCCAGCCCGCGAGCTATGATTGGCTGAGAGCCCAGTAACAGTGACACAGGGAGGGGAAGGGGAAGGAGAGATGCGCGATGTGCTCCCTTCCCCTCGGCTCCAGTAGTACTGTGGGGCGGGCGGCTGATTAAATTAATATGGGCAGCTGGGCGGGTGGGCGACGGGCCGGACAAACAGGGTGCGGGCCGGAGGTTCCCCACCCCTGATGTAAAGGGCCAATGTATTTTATTTTTGTTACCTGTGGGGACCAGTGTGATTGTTTTTTATATGGGGGCCAATAGGTTTGTTTTTCTCCTGTGGGGGCCAATGTGTTTTTCCCTGTGGGGAGCTCAAGGTGTGCCTTGGCAATTTTAAAATCTTATTTAGTGTGACGCAAGGTAAAAAGGTTGAAAATCACTGCTCTAGGATGTGTTAAAACTAAAGCCCATCAAAATTATGGTTAAGCCCCTTTCTGCCCCTACCTCCAATTCCTGTCTTCGCAGCTCCCTCTCCATATCCAGCAAGTCTGAAACAGATCATTTTGGTTTCACTTTCTGTTAGAGAGTAATTTGTTCCATGGTCATAGCTTTCAATGTCAGGTGAATGCCGGAATCTCAACTTAGTCACTCGCCTGTGAGGACAGTTGGGGACAAGTAGAGTTCCTGATTTCTGGTTGGTTCTAGTTTGTTGGTGCACCCTAAACACATACTATCCCACTTTTACAGGGAACATCCCTGTTTTTGGGGACATTCCCGCGCCTTCTCCTTCTTCCACATCACACCTAGCTATGGCAAGTCTACCAAGTCTCACTGGATTCACAATTAACACAAATGGGAGAATTTACTAAGATGGGAGTTCTATATCATATGGGATGTTGCTATGGGAGACCAATCAGATACTAAAATGTGGTTTGAGGGTTAAGGTTAGGCATAAGGGGGAGGGTTAGGGGTGGGAGATAAGGTTAGGGATAAGGGGGAGGGTTAGGGGTGGGAGATAAGGTTAGGCATAAGGGGGAGGGTTAGGGGTGGGAGATAAGGTTAGGGATAAGGGGGAGGGTTAGGGGTGGGAGATAAAGTTAGATATAAGGGGGAGGGTTAGGGTGGGAGATAAGGTTAGATATAAGGGGGAGGGTTAGGGGTGGGAGATAAGGTTAGGGATAAGGAGGAGGGTTAGGGGTGGGAGATAAAGTTAGATATAAGGGGGAGGGTTAGGGGTGGGAGATAAGGTTAGGGATAAGGAGGAGGGTTAGGGTGGGAGATAAGGTTAGGCATAAGGGGGAGGGTTAGGGTGGGAGATAAGGTTAGGCATAAGGGGGAGGGTTAGGGGTGGGAGATAAGGTTAGGCATAAGGGGGAGGGTTAGGGGTGGGAGATAAGGTTAGGGATAAGGGGGAGGGTTAGGGGTGGGAGATAAGTTTAGGCATAAGGGGGAGGGTTAGGGGTGGGAGATAAGGTTAGGGATAAGGGAGAGGGTTAGGGGTGGGAGATAAGGTTAGGGATAAGGGGGAGGGTTAGGGGTGTGAGATAAGGTTAGGGATAAGGAGGAGGGTTAGGGTGGGAGATAAGGTTAGGCATAAGGGGGAGGGTTAGGGTGGGAGATAAGGTTAGGGATAAGGGAGATGGTTAGGGGTGGGAGATAAGGTTAGGGATAGGGGGAGGGTTAGGGGTGGGAGATAAGGTTAGGGATAGGGGGAGGGTTAGGGGTGGGAGATAAGGTTAGGCATAAGGGGGAGGGTTAGGGGTAGGAGATAAGGTTATACATAAGGGGGAGGGTTAGGGGTGGGAGATAAGGTTAGATATAAGGGGGAGGGTTAGGGGTGGGAGATAAGGTTAGGGATAAGGAGGAGGGTTAGGGGTGGGAGATAAGGTTAGATATAAGGGGGAGGGTTAGGGGTGGGAGATAAGGTTAGGGATAAGGAGGAGGGTTAGGGTGGGAGATAAGGTTAGGCATAAGGGGGAGGGTTAGGGTGAGAGATAAGGTTAGGCATAAGGGGGGGGGGGTTAGGAGATAAGGTTAGGGATAAGGGAGATGGTTAGGGGTGGGAGATAAGGTTAGGGATAGGGGGAGGGTTAGGGGTGGGAGATAAGGTTAGGCATAAGGGGGAGGGTTAGGGGTGGGAGATAAGGTTAGGCATAAGGGGGAGGGTTAGGGGTGGGAGATAAGGTTAGATATAAGGGGGAGGGTAAGGGTGGGAGATAACACCAGAGGATAACAGTTCTGACCCAGAAGTGAAGGCAACATGACCACCTGGATCCAGAATTTGTAGCCACCAGGAGAAGATAAGTCACCACTGGGACACCAGGAAACGTGCTGACTTACTGGCTAAGATGATGAATAGTGACGATATTATGACCATGTCAGCATTCTCACGTCGACATGACAAATGTCAACTTATGACATTAGATGATACAGTTGTCTTTTCATTTCACAAACAATTTCCATGAGCCTTTTACAGGTCATTTGTGGCTTACCAGCATAGGCCCATTCTTCCCTAAAAATACATATTTCAGGAAAGCATCCAATGATTTCCTCGTCTCCTGATTCTCCCCCAGACTGATAACAAGCTCCCGCTCCCGTTTCCCACGTCTGCCTTTGTGTGTGTGCAGGATTCTGCTGAGTGAGGGTTCTCTGACAAATATCTGAATGAATCAGTGGCTGGATGTGAGCTGTGGGTACTGCAGAGATCACGTTCCCCACTCACCACACACACGTGTACATACAGGATGTGCATTATTCTAGGTCTATGCTTTGTCTTCTCTGCTTTATTGCTGTTCTTTGTGTGTCTTGTATTGTATTATTTTGTAGTTATAACAGAAACTGTTTCCTTTTTTAATATAGTTAGAATCCCCCCCCTCCCCCCACACACACACAAAACAATAAACCCTTGGGGCCTTCAATGACCTCTTTGCAATATATTATACATAACGTGCACATTTGGGTTCGATTCAGGATCGCTCGTTGCGGGTGACGTTTATGGTCTCGCTAAGCAGTGAATGTACGCTACCCATACTTGCCTAATTTTGAAAACTAGTTTCTGGGAGATTATAGTTGGTAATAGTATTTTTCAAAGTGCCCCATTGAGGGGGCGTGTCATTCTCTACCCACAGGGCGTGTCTATTTCCATATATGGAGAGATTGTGAAAAAAAGATTGTGAACATGACACCTAGAAGTATGGGTGTCTAACTTAAAATGACTTTTATCCAAATGTGTATGAGCCCCAAAGCAGTTAGTAAGAGACACTATATTGATAATGTGCTGGGGAATTGAAAATGTATCTATCTCTCATTCCTTTATTCCCCCAAAATGTAACAGTGTAATGTGGGCTAGGTGACATGAGGGAGATTGCTAGACTTATGAGGGAGAGAGGGAGATTGCTGCTATGTCAGGGAGTCTCAAGCAGAATGCAGGAGGGGAGGTAACTATGATGTAACAGTGTAATGAGGGCTAGGTGACATGAGGGAGATTGCTAGACTAATGAGGGAGAGAGGGAGATTGCTGCTATGTCAGGGAGTCTCCTTCAGAATGCAGGAGGGGAGATAACTATGATGTAACAGTGTAATGTGGGCTAGGTGACATGAGGGAGATTGCTAGACTAATGAGGGAGAGAGGGAGATTGTTGCTATTTGAGGGAGTCTCTTGCAGAATGCAGGAGGGGGGGTAACTATGATGTAACAGTGTAATGAGGGCTAGGTGACATGAGGGAGATTGCTAGACTAATTAAGAAGAGAGGGAGATTGCTGCTATGTCAGGGAGTCACCTGCAGAATGCAGGAGGGGAGATAACTATGATGTAACAGTGTAATGTGGGCTAGGTGACATGAGGGAGATTGCTAGACTAATGAGGGAGAGAGGGAGATTGCTGCTATTTGAGGGAGTCTCCTGCAGAATGCAGGAGGGAAGGTAACTATGATGTAACAGTGTAATGTGGGCTAGGTGACATGAGGGAGATTGCTAGACTAATGAGGGAGAGAGGGAGATTGCGGCTATGTCAGGGAGTCTGCTGAAGAATGCAGGGGGGGAGGTAACTATGATGTTACAATGTAATGTGGGCTAGGTGACATGAGGGAGATTGCTAGACTAATGAGGGAGAGAGGGAGATTGCTACTATTTCAGGGAGTCTCCTGCAGAATGCAGGAGGGGAGGTAACTATGATGTAACAGTGTAATGTGGGCTAGGTGACATGAGGGAGATTGCGAGACTAATGAGGGAGAGAGGGAGATTGCGGCTATGTCAGGGAGTCTGCTGAAGAATGAAGGAGGGGAGGTAACTATGATGTAACAGTGTAATGTGGGTTAGGTGACATAAGGGAGATTGCTAGACTAATGAGGGAGAGAGGGAGATTGCTGCTATGTCAGGGAGTCTGCTGCAGAATGCAGGAGGGGAGGTAACTATGATGTAACAGTGTAATGTGGGCTAGGTGACATGAGGGAGATTGCTAGGCTAATGAGGGAGAGAGGGAGATTGCTGTGAGATGTCAGGGAGTCTCCTGCAGAATGCATGAGGGTAGGCAACGATGACGCTACCTAGCCAGCCAACATGAATCAGGCCCTTTATGTACAACAGAGCCTATTTAGAAGCAAGAGTTACTTTTAGTTTTTCGATTGGCAATTGACCAATTTATCAATTAGCCCCTTGCAGGAAGGGGCAGCCATGTTGGTGATGTAGGAGGCATGAATTGTCATAGAGGGTGTGATGCAGCATAAGGGACTATGGGTTTGGGGTTCTTCACAATACAGAGATTACTGGCATTGCGCAGTGTGGGGGGGGGGGCATGGCTACAATGATGTGAGAGCGGCTTGGTAAGTTAGGTGGCAGGGGCAGCAGGTATGCGAGCGGTTTCGGGAGACTTGCCCACTCCTGTGGGGCCAGTAGCTCTATCCTAATTTTGGGAGCCTCCCGGCTGTTCCAGGGGTCTAGGCAAGAATGATTTATGATTGTATGCATCTTATCATCCAGATGTACATCAGCAGCATACAGTATGTGGCAGGTTAATGTCAGGAATAACATGTGTGTATACTCATCATGATCATAGATAGCATAGAGATATAGCTACAGTAAGTAGCAAATGAAGGAATTCATATTACTGTACGTCCAACAGATTTGTAGTATATTTTGTGCACAGTGGCCAAACTTAAACTAGGGGGATGGGAGGGAACTATTTGAACGATACACAGAACTGGGATGTAGTGTCGACTAGGAGAGAGCGCAGGATAGTTACACACACAGTGCAGACTCTTTATACGGCTGTGTGCTTCTTTTTTAACATTGCAGGTAGCACAGGGCCCGAGTTACATAGATTAAGCCACCTCGGTGCTCTTTAAATCACCTCCCAATCCTGACACTTACCCAGTCAGGGCCGGATTAAGGGGGGGAGGGGGCACAGGGGGTCAGTATACCTGGAACCCCCCCCCCCCCACACCCCCTCTATCTGGTTGACATGTCTTTTTTTTAGGGTTTTGTGCATGGCAATGGGGTCGTGCTGCAGCTATGCCAATGTGACAATGATTAATGGTGCTGAGCATGGGGAGCCAAGGCACACTGACTGCACAAGTGTGCAGTGCATTACTGGGAGTTGACTAAGTCTCATGAGACTTTGCACAAGAGGTCAGAGGCTGAGAGATTTGTGCTGAGCTCTGCTTGGTGGAGCTCATCATATGCTTCTCTGGCCCATGGAGGATAGCAGCAGCAGCGGCCTCGTCATGGGAGAGTTTTTAATTAGAGGCAGCGGGCTCCTACAGAGTAAGGTACAGAGGGACAAATACAAGCATGGAGACCCTGTGATTCTTGGTTCAGGCTTTAATGAGAGACTGTATAAACTGTGGACAGAGGGATACCTTACTGCATATTGCCACCTTTTTTTGTGAATCAGCCCATTGCTTGTTTTTCACCCCAATGAGGCTGTATAAATACACCGTTAGGAACAGAGGAATTCCATATTGATCGTAACAACTTCCTACTAAATTCTGGTCTAAGAGACCACGTTCATCTAAACTGAAGCTGTGTAAATCTATGATTGTGGACAGAAGAACATTGTCATTTTATACATGAATCTAATCTGAGAGATCTATTTCACCTGAATTGGTAACTCTAATTAAACGATTAGAGGACATAACTCCACCCATTAATTATATATAGGAGACATCTCCATATTGAAATGATTCATTGCCCGTGATGAAGTCCTAAGGGATGAAACCCGTCGGGCCGAGGATCTACATTGTTTGTGGCACTTGTCTGAAAAATCCGAAACAGTGGAATTAATTCTTATTGCTGGATGAACCGCTAATAAATGTTTACTTGTTTTTACAAATTTTTATTGATTCATTGTATGCACAGCCACTAAGTGGTACACTTAGCGCACCCCTATTCTTTTATCCCCTGCAGTTACCCATTGACTAAGTTTATACTGCCTTAACTCTGTGTTTCGACAGTGTAATAAGTGCGGCTAGGACCGGCGTAGCTTCCAGTCCAGTCCAATTCATGAGAGTCTCAGTTGGGGTCCTGGCATGGTGGTTTCTTTGGGGGTTTCTGATTTCTGCAGCGTTCCTGCCATCTCCGGTCACTGGGCACATCATGTTGGATCTAACAGCTGAATGCTGATCCACCAATAGGAATCTGGTTTCCACTCAGCTGACTGTCTTATCCAATCCCAGTCCAATTCAGGGTATAAATGGGACTAAGGGGGCAGCAGCAAATTGCCTGAGCAACATTACATTACCAGCCATGTTACTAGGCTCCTGACTACAGATGGCCAGGTTCCCAGGCCTTCCTGGGAGAGCCCAATGACCTGCAAAATTGGTCCCACCCCTTGCACTTGCTATTCTGGTTTGGCCAGGGTCCTATCTATATTAGCCCGACACGGGAGCAGAACTGTTTCCAGCCCGGTTCCTGTCTATAGCTGATCCAAGCCGGCATATGAGCAATAATGTTTTCAGCTGGTTCCTATCTGTAAAGCCAGAGAGGGTTAATTATTAAGGAGGACCTCCTCACAAGCCAATAATGCACTGGTAATTAGGATTCCTAGGGGCATAAAAATGAAAAGAGGTACTGTTGCCCATAGCAACCAACCAGATTCTATCATTTCTCAAATGCATCCTAGAAAAATCTGATTGTCTAGCCCCTCTTTTCATTTTTAGAAGCTTTACTACTTTTACCCTCTATATCGGTGATGGCTAACCTTGACACTCCAGCTGTTGTTGAACTACATATCCCAGAATGCCCTGCTTCAGCTTTACTATTTGGCCATGCTAAAACTGTTGCAGGGCATGCTGGGATGTGTAGTTCAACAGCAGCTGGAGTGTCAAGGTTAGCCATCACTGCTCTATACTGTACTACCGGATCACAAATAATGCAGGTTTAAGATATTCACAATCCTACACAATTTGGTTTTCATTTCTGTGGTTTATATAGTCTACACTTCGGCGGACTAAATAAACTTAAATTTGACTTCCTCTTAAAAAAATCGCTCTATATGATTGGTTGAAATGACATTTATACATGTGATGTAGTGCTTGATAATGAAATAATGAAATTTAGTATATATATACGTCAGGATTGCCGACCCTCCCGGAATTTGCGGGAGTCTCCCGAAAATCGGGTCCCCCCTCCCGGCCCCCGGAAGGGTGGGCAACCCTCCCGGAATCAGGGGGACCCCCACTGAGCCCCCCCGATCGCGGCATTTAAATGCCGCAATCCGCGGGTCTCAGAGGAGGGGGTCGGAGCTAAAATGGCACAATCGTGTCATTTTAGCCCCGCCCCCTCCATGGAGATCAGTTATTTCGGCTATTTGCCGTAATGGGGGCGGGGTTTAATGATGTCACCGTCATATATAATTATGATACATACTTTCAGATTTTATTTCCAATTATTCTGATGACTATTCTGAGCGCTTAGATTTTTTGTAGATATAAAAGTTTCATTGTTTGTCATGAATATCCTTCTTGTGGAATACACCAATCATATTAACCCTCAATTAATGCTTCCTTACTGGTAGAGCAACAGCAGGAAAGTTTTGGATTTGACAGTAAATGTTGGGAAAGTTACAGTTTCAATATAAATCATAATTTATCTTCTGAATGGGGGTTTCCGAGCTACTTTAATATTTTTTACTTCCTTTTTGACTTTCAGCTTTGAGTCTGAGGTACTTTCTGGTTTGCTTCACAGCAGACAAACACCGTTTCGATGCATAGTTGCCAGTTCAGTGTGGCAGGGGTGGGCGGAGCCACTGACAGGGCTGGATGGGGGCGTTGCCCCACCCCCCACTGTGCAATGCCGGTATTTCAGACGGGGGGGGGGGGGGGGGACGGGGCTACAGTGTTGCATCATTTGCTCCCAGATTCTGGGAGGCTTGCCTACCTTTCCGTGGGGCCGTAGGCAACCATGAGAGGGAGGTTGGGCCTTTACACTTGGGGGCCTATTCAGGATCGCTCGTTGCAATCCAACTTCACCCCCTTCCCCGATGGACAGGCTGTGAGAATGCCCATTCACATTTCTGCGCTGCCTCCTCCACTCGACCCGTTTAGCCCGTTCACACGGCAACGCAACACAGCAACGAACCAGTAAGAACTCTGCTTTTTACCCGGTTCGCATTGCCGTGTTGCTACCGGTTAGCTGTAACCGGTAACCCCTTTCACATCACACTAATTACCGGTTCGAACCGGCAAGAAAACGGCTTGTACCCGGTAATTAGGTGCGATGTGAAAGGGGTATCCAAGGAGGCAGGACTGATATTCCCCTGCACCCTGGTGGAGATGGCACACCTGTTTGTACAGGAGCAGATCAGGTCTGATGCAAGCACAAAGCAGTGGCGGATTAGCCACGAGGCGATAGGGGCGGTCGCCCCAGGGCCCCCACACATCTGGGGGCCCCCACACCCGCCACCCCACTGCTGCGGTGGCAGGTCACGGGTGGCAGGCAGCGCAGGGTGGGTAGCGCTGGCGGGCAGGGGGTTCCACCGGCGTATGTGAAGTGAGCAGCGGGGTCCTTGAATGGCGTAACTAATAAGTATGCCCCCCAGTAGGGATAACGCCCACTCCCCCTAATGTGGTTAAGACACCCCCCCCCCCTCCCGTGCGTCCGGTAGGTCGACATGGGCAAGGTTTACAGTCAAAAGGTTGACATGGGGTTTTTCACTATTTTTTGACCCGAATGTCACACAGGACACAGTTTAAAGGGTCCAGGCACACAATTTTATTCTCCCACCACGCCCTAGTGGATGGGCATGAAATACCGCATGCCGGCACATGTCGGCTCAAAAAAACAGTGAAAAACCCCATGTCGACCTTGCCCATATCGACCTAATGTTTGTGTCAACCTAATGACATGTCGACCCAAACCCATGTTGACCTTGACCCACGTCGACCTTTCAGCATGTCGACCTTTCAGCATGTCGACCTAATGGTGTTGACCCAATGCTTGTCGACCTTCTTGCTGTAGACCTAATGACCTTATCCCAACAGCCATGTTTCAGGCTATTGCACACGTGAACAATGGGTATATAATAATAAGCATTGGTCACTTCTTCCTTCAGGATTACTTCTGCACTAATATTTATTTTATTTGTGATTCAGTTCCAGTCTTCGACATCTGCATTTGTTTTGTATTTTGCTCAATGTCATCCTGACAAACATCAGAATGAATCAGTAGCTGGGTCTGACCTGTGTGTATTGCAGCAAGCACGTCCTCCACTCACGTCCCCCACTCACGTCCCCCACTCACATCCCATTTGGTCATACAGGATGTGCCCTATTCTAGGTTTATGCTTCGTCTTGTATATTTTGTTAGTTTTTATATTGGACCTTTTATTCATTATCTCTATTTCCTGTCTCACATATTTACTGATTTCTCAAATAATAGGAACATTAACCCTACCACCCCAGAGCAAACGGTGGGTCATAGAGGCTAAGACAGTAGAACAATTTAAACATGCTTGGGATAGGCATATGAATATCCTTACAAAGAAATAAGGATTAAAAAGGGTTGAGTTTACCTGAAGGGTAAAAAAGGGGCAGACTAGATGGGCCAAATGGTTCTTATCTGCCGTCAAATTCTATGTTTCTACTCTGATGCGTGAGGCCATCCAGTGATAAAATCCAATGTCTTTTCTAATCGCAAGCCGTTCGCAAGTTAATTGAGGGGAAGTCGGCATTTGAGGTTGTCACCCTGGATGTTTTTTGGGAGTGTCCAGAAAAAAGACGGGTGTGGCCGAGTGTGTTTAGGGAGGGTCTGTTATGTTAGCTCCGCCCCGATCAGCCTGCACCCACAAGGAAAATCGGTACTTATGTAGTAACTGGGCTGCCGATTTTGAAATCGGGTCCATCGTATCGCATCGCACCCGACCATATCGCATGCGATGCGATGCGATGGACCCGATTTTTCCATAGGATTCAATGTTAAAATGGACTGAGTCCATTTTAACATAGAATTCAATGGGAAAAGGGGTCCTTTTCATACCCCTACTATCCAAGTGGGCATGGAGTTGGATATAAACCTGTGGCGAGCGTAGCGAGCCACCGAGCCCGAAGCGTGGCGAGCGTAGCGAGCCCCGCGAGGGGACACAGAATACCGTCCCCTCGCGGGGCTCGCTTCGCTCGCCACGCTTCGGGCTCGGTGGCTCGCTACGCTCGCCACAGGTTTATATCCAACTCCATGCCCACTTGGATAGTAGGGGTATGAAAAGGACCCCTTTTTCCCATTGAATTCCATGTTAAAATGGACTCAGTCCATTTTAACATTGAATCCTATGGAAAAATCGGGTCATCGCATCGCATCGCATCGCATGGTCGTATGCGATGCGATGCGATATCGCATCGCATCGCATCTGATTGTATGCCTTAACTTAAGGCATACAATCAAAAAATCGGCAGCCCAGATACTACATAAGTACCGGAAAATCATTCCATGGTGAGTGAGTTGGGAGTGGATTTGTGGCTGATCGCAACTTGTGATTGGCTGGCTGGCCCCTGGAAAATGGGGGGGGTGTGGCCACCACTGGGGGCAGCGTGTGCTGAGCTGCAGAGAGAGGCTGTGCTGCTGCTGCAGCCTGTTATCTCTCCCCTCACTGCACAGCTCCCATGCAATGGATGGAGGGGGGCGTGGGACCCGGGCTGCTCCAGCAGACCCAGACTCATGTAAAAAGTACTCCCTTCTGGATGCCACTTGGTATGTCTGTTGAAAAGGATACTGCAGACTCACTAAAAGAAAAAACACGCAAAAAGCAAAAAAAGGCACAAAATCAGATTACACTGAAAAAAAATCTGTATTAAGTTAAGAAGGGATTTCAATTGACATTATAATAGCAATGTGTGGTACAGTTCTTTAGAAATCCGAACCCAGTAAAATTTTGCGGCTCTGAACTAAACCGTGTCCCACTTCGGATCTTCCTCGCTGATTGCAAAAATGACACGATTTTGCTTTTATCCACTTTCAAGAAGTTCGAAACCTAAAGTTCTGATTCCGAGCCCAAAACACTGGACTATTAAAGACGTCACAGACAAATTTATAAATCAAATAAAAATTGGTAATCATGGGTGGCGAAAATAAGCAAAGTCTTCAGTCAGTGGCATCATAAGGGGGCGACCCACATCTCCCGTGGCAGAAACAGGGGTCGGGATGCTTGGCATAGGCATTACGGTTGTGGCATAATGTGTAATAGGCATTACAGTGGGTTATACATGTAATAGGAATTATGGTGTGTGACAATGGGTTATGGGCACCACGGTGTGTGGCAATCATGTGTAATAGGATTTACAGTGTAAATTACGGTGTAAATTTTGCCGCGCACTATCACTGGTTTTGGTGTCTGTGTGTGTGTGGGAGGGGGTTACCAATTTGTTTTCTAACACAGGGCACCAAAATGTCTACATATCTACATATGGTATTGCTACTACTAAGCCCATTATGTGTTTTTTCATCATGCGCCTTCAGCAGGCATTGAGGGCGCAAATTTTTAGTTTGCAGGGGGGTGCCGAACACCCTAGCACCGGCCCTGTGTTTCAGGCCTCCAGCCCTTTTCTTTAGTGCATTCCCTGTGGTTCACATTACATTTCTTGTGACTGCCCCTTTAAATATGCTTCTTTCTAATCTCTAGAGGGCCTTATTAATGTGGATTCAGCACTTAGACCTTGTTTCCAGGCTTTATTGTCTGTCTTGGCCCCTGAACAACTTTATTTTGGAATACATCCATCATGTTTAAGCCTCAAAGATAAAATTCACTTCAACCAGAGAGATTGTGTAACTCGTAAAATATCAGATTTAACGGTAAATACTGTAAAAATTCCCCGTTTCCAGAATGATTACAGAAGTAGAATTGCAATGGGAAGGTTTTGAGTAACTGGCGTATATTTTAAAGGGATTTTCCATGTTACTTTTTTTTGTAAAATCCAAGATCAGCAATAAGATCACGTACAGGACAATAATAAGGAGACGGACATACAGGAGATATTAGCAATAAGGGATACATACACTACTTGTCTACTTTTGAAGACTAATTTAAGGGAGATTATATTTATATAATATATATTATGCTGTTGAAGGGGGCGTGTCATGCTCCACCCCCAGGGGCATGTCTAGCTCTTGATATGGGTGTGTTTAAGCTCAAATGCTTGTAACAATATATTTCTATTAAACATCCTAGCACCTGATGTGTGTGACCTCTAGCATGTATATACATCACATTTCAAAACTTACAAACTAAACCTGAAATAAAGACTCGGAGACTTAGGTTTGGCAGAAATTGTTAGCTGATTTATTTTAGCACTTTTAAGCTAGATTAATTTATTAATAATTAATTAATGGTGGCCCAGAAAGAACGGCTAATTAACTAAGCTCCACCCACACAATCTGCATACGTAATCAAGCCTACCCTAACAAGCGGTATCCGCTCGACCTACTGCATTGACTACCCACCCATCTGATGGGTTCGCTGCCCCCCGAGCGGGAGATCGAGCGAAGGCCTAAGCCAATGAGAGGCGAGCGCACCGAAAAGCAAACATATACGTAGCATCATCATTTGAATAAGAACTAATTCTATTCACCTGCCGTTCTTTCCCGCCTATCAGCCAACGCGATTAACACCCACCCAACCATAATAACACAAGGGAGGGAGGGCGGGAAAACTTTCAGGAAAGAGAAATACTCCTCCCTTTCCTGCCCTGATATCCCAGCTAACACTGCCCTTCCCTAAGTCCTTATTGGACCACCGAGTCACATGCTTCCCTAGGTCACACAACAGTCTTGGATGTTTAACCCACTCCATGCCTATTGCAGACATTACGTTATTCTAAACATCCTAGCACCTGATGTGTGTGACCTCTAGCATGTATATACATCACATTTCAAAACTTACAAACTAAACCTGAAATAAAGACTCGGAGACTTAGGTTTGGCAGAAATTGTTAGCTGATTTATTTTAGCACTTTTAAGCTAGATTAATTTATTAATAATTAATTAATGGTGGCCCAGAAAGAACGGCTAATTAACTAAGCTCCACCCACACAATCTGCATACGTAATCAAGCCTACCCTAACAAGCGGTATCCGCTCGACCTACTGCATTGACTACCCACCCATCTGATGGGTTCGCTGCCCCCCGAGCGGGAGATCGAGCGAAGGCCTAAGCCAATGAGAGGCGAGCGCACCGAAAAGCAAACATATACGTAGCATCATCATTTGAATAAGAACTAATTCTATTCACCTGCCGTTCTTTCCCGCCAAAGCGGGGACTCTGAGCCCAGAATCCCCGCCCGGCCACCAACCTAACGCACTGAGCTACAACCAGAGATAGATCCTCCAAAATTAATGAACCATCCCTAACCAAATGCACCCCGTTAGGCAGGAAGACCTGATGGCACCAAAACCTAATCCTCTCCTGTGGGTCAACAGCACCTCTGGCAGTTAGAATCCACTGTGCCACCGCCGATATAGCTGCTTCCGAGCCTCATTTGAAACCTTACCATTTCTAGCATCTCTCAAAACGGAGTCGGGGAAACAATTGGAGATCAACCAAGGTGCAGAAAAACCAAGCTGTATTAATGGCTGCAAGATCACTCAAGATCAAGGCCGACAGCTTCAATCGGGACATTTTCCCAAATTGTTGCCTCCAGCTGAAGTACCAAAGACCTCAGACACTGGCGGACGTTCACCTCAAGGAACGCCTCTAAACTCAAGCCAGTACGGCCCTCGAACTCCAAGCCACCAGACTAACAGAGAATTCGCAACCGGCCTACCCCCAGATGAGGCCCAGCCGACTGCCTAATACACAAATGAATGTTCAACTATGCACACTCTGAGCCTATCCTTCCCCATACCTCTAAAGGAGAAGCTATAAGAGGAGACTAGTAGTATTTATATTAAAGGGTTGACCTAAGTATAATAGGAGGATCTGCCAAAAAGAAAATAAATTTGTTCTGTTGAAGCACAATTTTAGGTGCTTAAGACATGCTCCAATACCAATTGAAGCCATACCAGGAAACAAAGATGGAAAGAGACAAACAGGGGGAGGGCAAGGTAATGGAAGGGTATAAGGAAAAAACGGGTGTACTCGGCCGGAGAAAAAACGACTGGACCTGCTGAGGGACTCTTAATTGAGACTATAGCCGAATCAGAGTGATCAAATTCAGTCCGTCAGTTCAGGCAAAAAGCGAGAAAACTCCGGACGCTGGCCCAACAGCAGAGCGTAGCTAATCCCCGAGTAGGATGGACAAGGATGGGGGAATAAACAAATTACCTCAATCAAACACATACATACAAAGCGCAAGGACCTACAGCGCAGTAGGTGAGGCCTAATGTACTATTTAAATTGCGGAGCGCCATCTTCCTAGCGATTTAAAGCTTAACAAGGCCATCTGAGCGGCTATAGCCGATGTGGCAGCCCCAAGGCAGTGGTAATGGATTCCAAATTCCCAATGGAAACTCGCTGGACAACGCCACCTCGACCCAGCAAACTGACATCAGGTCATCAGAGAGCCACCAAACTGCAGGAGCCAGAGCCTGCAAAGGAAAGCCTGACCAGTGTATAAATGTTTGCCAAGGCCACTGGGAGGATGACCTAGGGCACCACAGGAACCAAGGACACACTTCCGCCCCCAGCCGTCAGATCCATCTCGGCCGCCTAATCTTAAACCCCCGAACCCCGGGGACTAGTCTGATATCTGATGCCAGCAAAAAACGCAGCGCGGGTCCTAGAAAGCACTACCAGATAAGACACCGGAGGGGCACCATGCAGCTGTAGCAAAACAGCAAGGATAGACTCCTCGCGGACAATAGTGTATCGTAAGCAGAGTCTGCGCAACCCTAAACCTAAACCAGCAGCAAGCAAAAGGTGATGGGGTGGTGGGGAGGGGAGAGCATTTTTTGGAAAAATCTAAAAGAAAATACCCATTAGGTAATGCGCCAGTAGCACCCTGAAGTTCCCGGCACTAAACATCTCCTAGAATAGACAACATTAACCCCAACCCCTGCCAACCTGACTGCGCAGATCAGCCAACCCAACGCCCGGAACATACGTTCCCTAAATAGAATTGCGAAGTGCAAACATTGCAGGGCGAGCTGCCCCTAGCCCACGCAACTAAGAAGACCCGGCCTACTGGGTAGATGGCTGCAGCCCTGCATTGACAACTACTAGAGCCAGCTGGATCCCATTCTGCCCAATTATGGTAGACAAGCGAACCAGATGATGGGATCTGGCCACGCCCGCAGCGGCCCTTATTAGTGAGCGGCAGACAAGTGACCCATGGGTACAAATGACTTCAGGTAACAGAGGTCATACACAGCGGCAATCTGGATTCCCAGAAAGGACAGGTAAGTAACCGCTCCTCCATTCCAACCTCAGCGATTAGCACACCAAAATGTCCGAATAGCGAACGGAAACCACCCAGGAGCCTAGCGCAGCGTAAAGAATAAGCAGGGCCAACAAAAAGCAATTCCTAAAGGTAGTGAGAGATCCAGCCCTGACACGGGGACACTTCAACGCCCCAGTGTAAAGGTGTGTAACCCCTTAAATTATGCGCGAGAAATGGAACACCCCATCGGCAACACTTGACGATGAAGTACTCCTCGCCTCTCCACAGCAGATCCGTTCGCTAAGGCTAGTGAATAACAGGCTAAAGGTGTTATAATCCTGATTTATTTATTCATGGCATTGCTGCTATTTAATTGGTAGTGGTGATGTGCATTGTTCCCATACTACGTAGTGCGTTACAGGGGACATATACACCCATAGATTGCTGCCTTGAACTTAAAGTCTATATTTTAATTCACCTGGACACGTATGCCCACCAAAACTCATTTCGTTCTTGGCATCCAATAAATTTTAGAAGTATTATTGTGGAATATTATTATCGAAAATAATGATTATTACTGCAATGCTAGAGATTTTGCCTTTCTTTATTTTGCTGCTTGTGACACATTCGAGAAGCAAATATTTTGATTTGAACGACCCCTAATCCAGATATGCGTCCGTAGCATAGCCTGGAGCGCTGGAAATTTTTAGAAGGGAATATTACTGTGCGAGAACACAGAGTTGCCCATACGCTTACCTGATGTGTTCTACCGCCAATCATGTCACCTTTCCCTCACTCATTGTAATTTTAGCATTGCAAAGCAAATGACAGGTCTTGTACCTTAGAATACAGCTAATCCAAGCTTTAGAGGCTGATGCTCCTAAATAACTCATTAGCTGGTGCTGCGCTTCCACCGCCATGTTATGTAATCTATTTATTCTGCAGTAATAATCACACCCTTCTGGAGAAATACCCTGGAGAAGGATGGTCCCTGAGCTGAACTACTTTATAAGGAACGCTGTATCTGGGGCAGGGGTTCCCAATCTTTTTCTAATTTTTCTTAGGGTCAGTTATGTGGTAAAGGGCAGGATTTGCTTCCGATTGTACACATTTTATGATTGGCAGCCACCAGCACTGGTTTTGTCCAGAAATAATTGAACGTAAATAGTTTGAATTGGTCCCGGACCACCAACCCGAGGCACCCCTGCAAGTGTCCCGAGGCACCCCAGGGAGCCTAGGCCCATAATTTGGGAACCACTGATCTAGGGGTTGGGGCTGATCTAATTGAGACATAGGAACACCGAGCCTGGGAGGCTTACATGGACTCGTCGGTTAGGCTGAACAAGTACATAAAGTCATCCTTCTAAATTTACCCCCTACGGCTCTCACTTAATGCCTCGATACCTGAAGGACTGCTGTGCATTCGCAGAGCCCAACCAATGTCAACCCCATGGGGGGGACGAGTGAGAAATGCCAGATAAGCCGCCCGACACAGGCTCAGCCCCCTCACCTGAAAATCCAGGCCGCGCCGCCCATGTACCAACATCAGCATCACTATCCATGCCCGCTTCCATAGCCGACTCCACTGCCCGAAAATCCGTGGGGACTTGACGTCTGAAGATTCAGGCTGAGCAGCCCATGTGTCATCATCTGCATCGTCCTCCCCGACTTCGCCAGCAGCGAACGAATCCTCTTCGCTGTAGTCCAGCTGTGCCTCAACATCTGTGGGAACATGCAAAAGGGGGGGGGGGACCCCGAGGACTGTAGGCCTCGGTCACGTATGCGGCTCTGTGCAGAACCATCACCTCAGAGTGTCTCCCTCTCCATCATGGCAACAGCTGACCCCATATCCCTGAAAGCCTGCAGAATTCTGAGCACCCTGGAATGGGCCTCCTTTGTGCCCCCTGAGACCAATCCTCTAACTGTCTGGGACCCCACCGTCTCCCGGGGCAGAGTATTAACAATGGGCACCAGAGCCACAGCAACTGAGGACACTGCTGCGGACAGCAGAGAGGGGTCACAGGAGGTAGTGGAGACTCTAGCCGTGGTTGCACCCCCAGACCCTGCCTTGGATCCAGAGCGCACCCCACCGGTGGAAGCCTGCCATCCCCCCTGACTCCACCCCCCAGAAGCCCGTGCAATAGTATGTCCGCTAGGTGGCAGCGCCTCACAGCGGGCCGATGAGGGCATGTAAATGCTGCCCGCACTAACCTGGCCCACACTGCCCGACCCCTAATGTTCGCAGCTACTGTAGCGCTCACCTACAACACCGGGCCTTGCTGCCCCACGACGTCCCGCCCCTTGGCTCTAGCCGCCCCGGGGCCTGAGGCCGGAAGCAGGCCGCAGCGCAGGAGCCTCCAAGGCTTCACCTGCAGCCGGGCGTCTACCACAAGCCCATCCGCGAACGGGGGCCAGAGACAGGGATGATGCCACAGCGTCTGTTCAGGCCTCCCTGACTTCGCACAGCATCTACTCAGCATCGCAGAGGGGTGGGGGGGGCCCTAATCGTGGCTAATTAGCATATGCCGCGACCTAATTAGCATATACCGCGACCTAATTAGCATATGCCGCGACCTAATTAGCATATGCAGCGACCTAATTAGCATATACCGCGACCTAATTAGCATACACCGCGACCTAATTAGCATAGGCCATGCCCCTTGCGGGTGCTGTGAGAGTCCCTATTTGCAATCTTCAGAAATTGGGAGGTATGCATGGCATGGTAATAGTCAGGGAAAGCACTACTGAGGCAGCAAAGCAATGTATCAGCACTCAACTGAATACAGTTATACACTAACTGGGGAGCTCAGGGGCACAGGTCCACTCACCAGAAAACTTTCAGGAAAGAGAAATACTCCTCCCTTTCCTGCCCTAATATCCCAGCTAACACTGCCCTTCCCTAAGTCCTTATTGGACCACCGAGTCACATGCTTCCCTAGGTCACACAACAGTCTTGGATGTTTAACCCACTCCATGCCTATTGCAGACATTACGTTATTCATAATATTTGTAGCAATATATTTGGGGAAAATTATTGCTACTAACATTGCTACCTGCATTAACGGATTTCTTGTGTGCGGCTGTGTACACTGGGATATTTATTTTCTTCTCACTCCTCACTGCGGGCCTAATAAATGTTTGTTAGTAAAGCAAATTATCAAGCAACTGGCTAAATCCGTGTTGCACTGTTGATGGGGCAGATGTAATGTGCAGAGAGAGTTAGATTTACCTGGGGTGTGTTCAAAGTATAATCTAAACTGGGGTTTCAAAATAAAGCGGTCTAATGTTTTTGAGCTACATGCAAAAGCAGCCAGTGTTTACTCTGCACAGAAAAAATCTAATACTTAATTGCACAAAACACTAATAACTTAATTATTTACCTCTTGAAGACTTTCTATTTAATTGTGACACATCAAAATTAGCAAATAATTATGTGTACTGTTTTCAATTACAAAGCATGAAATCATTTTTCTTATATATATATTGTATTTTGTTTTAAATAGTGTTAAGCATTTCCAAATTAATCTATTTTGATTCCAATGAGATATATGTATTGATAGATAGATAAATAGATATAGATATAGATATCTCTCTCTATACAGTATATATCTATATATGTATAAATACAGGTCGGGTCTCCCTTATCGCTGTATTCCAAAAACCGAAATAGTCCGAAAACTGTGGTTTTTCAGAATATTTGATCCCCCCCCCCTTTTTTTTCATACTTTCCTCACCGATGTCCAAGGCGGCCTCCGGGATCCTCTTGACCTGCATTTCCGGTCCCAGAGGTGCATTGCGCACGGACTCGCCGGTGATGTCACCTGCGCACTTACGGAATGCGCCCCTGGGACCAGAGATGCCTCTGTAGAGGATACTGAAGGCCGGCCGTGGACGCTGGGGGGCTCCGTTGGACATCTGGGGACCATAGGGGCACCACCAGGGGACCAGGCAAGTATAGAAAAATATATATATTCCAAAAATCCAGAAAAAATCTCTTATCCAAAATTCTTGTGGTTCCGAGCATTTCGGATAAGGGATACTCATCCTGTATATATTAATAATATGTAATTGTGTCTTCATCTTTTGTTTACTATTTTGTGTATAGTGCGCAACAACAATTATATGCTGCAGGGTGTAAAACATTTCCATATGACTGTATCAGCTCTGCTGCCCAATAGGAAGCCAGTGTCTGTACATCATTGTTATTTTGTCTGCTAGTTCTGCTATTTGGTGATAGGGATGACTGAATGAAATGGCATTCCCTCATCACTTGGTATGGTAAAGACGGCAGCTTTAATACCCTGCCAGAAATATGCAGACAGTAGACCTGTCTGACTCTCATTTAAACCCTTTCACTGCCGGAGGCTTGGTATGATAATCATCGCACTGCATTCCAGGCCTTTTAGAGCAATTACATGGTTAATGCTTCTCCCAACTGTCGGCAAACAGTTAATCTCGGACAACCTCATTTATGCTGGAAAAGATTTACACATTCCTGGGAAGAATTGCGCAAAATTTTCATTAAGGTATAAAAATACTAATCCTCAGCTAATGCGCAAATGAGGAGCTAGAGGGTAACGCTATGGTGACAGTTTCTTTTATCGGATCATCAATGAAATTGTATTTGATGATCTGATTAAAAATATTACCATAATGGGGACTGTCAATGGCACAATCATTTCATTGGAAAAAAAAAAAATACTCATTATGAACCAAACAGTAGATTCCTAGATAATGATAGACAGAATCGGTTGTTATCGGCAACATCACTTCTTCTCATTTTTAGAACCTTTGGAAAATTTACCATAAAGGCTCTTTAATATTCATAACAGCTAATTCATACTTTTGAAAACAATGGGAAAATGGTCCATGCCTCTTAGAGGCATGGACCATTTTCCCACTGTATTCAAAAGTATGAATTTGCTGTTACAAATATTATTGAGCCTTTATGGTAAATTTACCAAAGGTTCTAAAAATGAAAAGAAGTGATGTTGCCGATAGCAACCTATTCTGTCTATCATTATCTAGGATGCAATAAAGAAATGATAGACAGAACTTTACCTACATTTACCCCTTACTGTATACTGGGCCGGATTCTGGTTCACTCGCAAAAGCACACTAATTCTCTAATGGACAAAACCATGTGCACTGCAGGTGGGGCAGATGTAACATGTGCAGAGAGAATTAGATTTCGGTGGGGTGTGTACTTCAACCTAAGATCTATATTGCAGTGTAAAAATGAAGCAGCCAGTATTTACCCTGCACAGAAACAAAATAACTCACCCAAATCTAACTCTCTCTGCACATGTTACATCTGCCCCACCTGCAGTGCAGTATGTTTTTGTCCATTAAAGAATGAGTTTGCTTTTGCGAGTGAACCAGAATCAGGAGTTCTGATTTTCCGATGCATTGCTGTAGTTCTACTTGTTGATAATTCAATACTTAACGGGACCGATTCATACCGGTTCATTTGTTCCGAATTCGGCTCCATTCCTTGGGGGGGCAGACAGGGGGCAGTAGCAGGGGAACACCCATTTTTTTATGGAAGTCGCCATAAAAATGCTGGGCATTCTTCAGCGAACTCAAGCGTGCCAAGCACATGACATCAGCGCCTGCCCCCGATTTGGCGGATAGCGCCCAGAACGAAAGACAGTCTAGATTGACTTTTATTACTGAAGGGGAGAAAAATCATTCAATGGTGTGTGGCCATCGATGATTTCTCGTTTGGACTCATGTGAGGGGATATCGAACACTTCCCCTGTGCATACCCAAACGGAGCAACACTTTAACCTGTTCTGCGCCATCTTGTGGCTGCCGGTGAGCACAACACTTGAATTCCCCCATAGAGGTGAGGACCTTTTATTATATAGGACATTTCTCCAATTTGGTTGTACACAAATATGTGATTCACTAGTTTGTATTGAAAACAGTCTGAGATTTGGGATGATTCTCCCACAACAGCCTCCACCCTATAACATTTCAGTGTCCTAACTCCCTGGGTTTAGCGTAATCCCTGGTGCGGACGAGTCGTTACTGGTGGGAGAGTCGGGGATGCCGGAGAAACTGCATATTTTCTATTCATTGCTATGTATTTTGTTTGAAGCAAAGATTAAGAGTAAAACGAATTCATCATGATGCGTGATTACAGCTAAGTATACGATACGTGAGGTAACGCACATCGACCTGTTCTCCTCTGTTACACCCTATAGCAGGCATGTCCAAACTATGGCCCTCCAGCTGTTGTGAAACTACAAGCCCCATCATGCCTTGCCACAGTTTTGCTATTAGGGAATGCTAAAGCTATGTCAAGGCATGCTGGGATGTGTAGCTTCACAATAGCTGGAGGGCCACAGTTTGGACATGCCTGCCCTATAGAGACAACTCCAGTAAGAATACAAAAGGGAAAAGGGGGGAAATAGCAGCGCTATATGGGAATGTTCCCAGAAAAATATATGGTAAATTGGATGATCTGTACAATTATTTATTAGTGTCACATAAAGATTGGTACAATTTAAAACACAACAGTATAAAACAGTTAATAGCAACTAGTAGCAAGCATGGCCCATATCCACAATAGCATAGCAAATATGTTGGGAGAGTCCGTTCCTAGTTTGCCACATTATATAAACAAGGTTGGATAGTTACCGCTCCTGGATGAATATTGAAGGCTTTTGTGAGACACCGTCCATATGTCCAAGTGGCCGGCCCAAGATTGGCACAAATAACCGAAGTCCACTGGAAAATGATGGTTGAATGGGTCTCTGTGTAGCCAATGAAAGACACGCTGGTGCACCAGGGAAGGAGTTCGGTGGCCTCCCGGGGAGATGGAAGGTGGTAGAATCCTGTGGGGCTGGTCCGGACTACAATCCCAAATGGGCAGGTGGATGATGGGCAGCACTAACAGACGCGTTTCGCTGCACCTGGCAAAACAATTTGATATGCCTAATAAATAAAAAACATACATAATATACTATATATTATGTATGTTTTTTATTGATTATGCATATCAAATTGTTTATTCGATCATTTATGCACAACAGGCACCACCTATTTACTTAAGTTTACGGCACAATGTACTACTAATATTCCTTGGTTAAAATTTTTGTGAGTATTTGCCACTCACTTTACATTGCTGCAGCAACTGTACTATATTATTAATTATAAAAATCATTTAAAGCGCCAGGTATTTGTTTGAGGAGTTTTTGGCTCTGCTAAATTCGCCCCATTGTCCAATCCCATTTGGTAAAACCATGCCTTGTAAATGATTGCCACTTCAACAAAAAGGTCAGATTTTGTCTGGTATCCTGCACTGCCGCAGAACTCTGACTTCGTTACATCCGGCCCAGTATGAGTGTGTGTGTGTGTGTGTGTGTGTGGCACCAGATCAGGACTCGTTGCCAGAAAGAGAGTGTAGAGAGCTTACCTCACACCCTGCAGTGTATAGATCCACCTGGTGCGTCCTTTGGAAGATCCATGAGGTATTGGAGCAATGCTAAGGGCCACAGGGTGCTAGCCAGATGCAGGGGACATGGGTCAGTCACGTGCTGGGCAACAGCAATATTCACACTTGTGGGTGGTGAGCCCAGGTGCAAAAATATGATTTGGGCGCCCCTCCTGCACCCCAACCCAAGTTCACAATATGCTGAAGGAAAGTGGAAAGAGGCATTTCTACCTGCCAATCCCTCTCGGAGCTACTGGGGAATGTAGTGCAGCAAGACCATGAGTGATGGGTTCAGAGCCTTTACCAGCCAGGGCCACCATTAGAGGGGTGGTGTGGGAGAGGGAAGGGCCCGGGCAACTCATTTTGCCCACCGCACCCCCGCCACCGCTGTGCTAACCACGCTCTCAGTGCACTGAACTAAGCCCTGCAGAGTTCCAGAAGCTCCTTCACCTCCGGCCAATCAGAGCTTGTGTACAGCCAGCAGCCACTCTGATTGGCTAACAATATGCAAGTTCTGATTGACTCACCAGCCGTGACACATTTTAATTGGCTGCCTGAATCCGGAGGCAAAGAAGTCTGCACTCCGGGAGCAGGGCTTTGTTCCGCCATAGCGCACTGAGCAGGAGGCAGCACAGAGGAAGTGGGTTGGGACCCGGAGCCAAGCGGTAAGTGAAGGGCGAGCTGGGCAGAAAGTTAGGAGGGGGCCCAAAAATCAGTCCCGGGACCCCAAATTCCTATCGGCAGCCCTTTTATCAGTAAAAAGACCCTGGAAATTATTTCCAGATATTGGCATCTGTGATCGTTCCCTCTGCTTTGCCACTTACAAATAGAACATTCATAAAATGAGGGAAGCATTTATGAAAACAGGAACACAATAAACAACTGGTTGCACCAATAGCATCCAAATAATCCTTCTAGCACAGAAAGTGAAATGCAATATTCTTGAGTGGGTTGATGAACTTTTCCACTTTTAGTCCCCAACATGTTTTGTTGAGCAGTGTTCCCGTAGAGAGGAATTGAGTGTAATTGTTGAATCTTAAGTCACATAGAGTACAAAGGTAGGTCTGTAACCTTTCCTTCACTGTCTGTTTAGGATTAATTTGATATCCTCTCGTCTGTGCCTTAAGGAGATTGCCAATTTATTTCACTGAAAGACTAAGAATGGCATTGTGACCCGGGCATTCAGTACACAGCAGCACACACTGGCTCAAAGCAAGGATGCTCTGCGCTGCGCTGTAGACATATAAGCTGTCAATCATTTTAAGGGAGCAGCCTGCTGCCGCCTGGCATCCTCTGTCCCCCAGGCACTATAGCCTGGTCCATGTAGATGTCGCTGTGGCACGCATATTACTTTTCCAATGTAGAAGAGATAAACGGTTCTTAACTGTATGAAGATTGTTCAAGCAATTTAATCATCTTTATTCATTTGTTAGAGAAACAAAACTAATTAAACCTACAGTCAAATTGCAGAAATGTACTATAGATTATGCCTGACTTCTGTACATATCACTTAAGCCTAGTTTCCTACCTATCCACCCACACCCTGCAGGAGGCTCCACTTTTAGCCATGAATCTCCTGCTATCTGGCATTGTATTCTTAATCTCCCGGATTCTTCATTTTCTGCCAGGGGTGCCACTAGGGATTTTCTTTTGCCAGGACAGTCAGTTGCTGTAATCACTGTGATATGCTGTGGCTGCTCAGGAGTCCGTTCTGACAACTCTTATGGTCTCATACACCCCTATTTTTTTCAAGCCCTCCTCTGGGGTACATGATCAGTGCAGGGGGTGTTACCAATGGAAATTTGTTTTTCGTGGGAAAGTAATGACACGATTGTGGCTCTGACCCCACTATAGAGCACAGTGGGTGGCCTAGAGGGGTGTGGGGGATCCAGGGACAATGCAGAACACTTGCATACTTTTCTGTAGTACAGGAGAGTCATCCAATTTTTGAGAGCCTTCCACCCATTCCAAGAGGGTAGGCAAGTATGTCTCCTCTTGTGGGAACCACTGATTAAAGAAAAAACAACACATGATCTCCTTCTCTGTACTAGTGTGCACTCATCCATAGTGTGCTGCTGCTGCTGCTACTCTCCTAATATTGACTTAGGGTAAGCATTTTTGTTAGTAATTGTTAGTAATACTTCTGTAGTTAAACACATTTGTGTTAATGGGTACTGCCTACAAGTTGCAGACAGTCAGGGTGAAATTTAATTGGATGAGAGATTCAGAAAGTGAGAGATCTGGTAAGAAATCTCCAGGTTTTTTTTTTGTTTTTTTTAAAGCGGCAATCATTTACACTGCAAATCCAGTTTGATTTTAAAGTGTAAATGATTGCCGCTTTAAAAAAGCTGGAGATTTCTTACCAAATCTCTCACTTTCTGAATCTCTCATCCTATTAAATTGCCCCCTCAGTGTTAACACCGAAATACACCAAAAACATACTTATATGCTTAGGGATGAATTCACACAAGGTCAAATTGCATTTGGAATTAATTGCATAGAAATCACATTAATCAAGTAAAGTGTGCTGTGTGAGAAGAAAGTAAATATTTAGGTGCAAACAAGAAACCCCATATTGCAGACATCAGCGTTAGTTATAATACTTGCAAATCTTCCAAAGTATACTGCTACTATTACTAATATGATAAAGAAATATTTTGCAACAACAAGCATTTTAGCATAGATTAAGTCGGAAGTCCAGAAACAGAGCATTTTGTCCCTAATGGAATGGATAATGTTGAGATGTATGGTTTATAGAAATACCAATGGTTCTCAAAGTTTTTTGAATCACAGCACCCTAAAGTATCAGAATTTTTTTCACAGCACCCCTAGAATAAAAGTTTCTTGTTGAGAAATTTCAGAAAAAAAAAAAAAATGAAATGAAGCAAATTGTGTTTATGTGTCGTACTCAAGCTGGGTACACACCGGGCGATACATCGTTAATAATATGGACCATATTGGTATCTTTAACGATATAATTTGCATATCGCACGGTGTAAAAGATCAATATTGTTAATGACCGATCCCCCCCCCCTTGTCGTCTGTACATGCAGCTCAATCTGACAATATCGCCAGCGAAGGCATGTGTGGAGGGAGGGTGACGTTAATGACAGAAATCGTGAACAATATCGGTCAGTGTGTATGACCTATATCGTTTTCTCATAGCACCTTAATTATATACCCAGCGTGAGGTTCAGTTATGAAGTGTGGGACAGGACTCACTTTTGTTTGTCCAAATAGTTTGAGGTTGACGGCTACCAGTCCAGCACTGGCACTGCCTATCACAATGACTATAAATAATTTGTATTTGTGCTAGACCACCAGCCCAAGGCACCCCTACAAGTGTCCTGAGGCACAGTGCCGTCTTTCCCAGTGGGCTTAATGGGCCTGTTGCCCAGGGGCCCAAGGATTCTAGGGACCCACCCCAATGGGGAAGATGGCACTGCCCAGTAGAGCAGCTGCAGCTGCGGGGATCAGGGCTGGAAGCTTGTACTGCAGCGCTATTTGCCGGGCGGACGGCGGGGCGGGAACCGCTGCTGATTTTTAAAAGAATGGCCGGATGCTGATTGGTCGGATGCTCAGCCAATCATCATTCGGCCAGCCTTTTTTTTCAAAATCAGTATTGCTTCCCGCCACGCTGCCCGGCAAATAGTGCTACAAGCTCCCAGTTGCCACTGACTTGATTCCCGCTGCCTGGATGCCACTGCCTGGACCCCACATTGGGGTCCGGGCAGCTGCGGCTGGGAGCAGTAGCGCTATTTGATGGGCGGGAAGAGCTGCTGATTTTGAAAAGACTGGCCAGACACTGATTGGCTGAGCATCCTGCCAATCAGCGTCCAGACAGTCTTTTCAAAATCAGCAGCACATCTCGCCCGGCAAATAGCTCTACAATACAAGCTCTCAGCCAGCCCCCCCTGCCCAGATCACCACTGTCGCTGCCCGGACAATGATGCTACACTGAGAGGTGAGGGGGGGGGGGCGTGAAAGCGTGGTCGGGAGGGGGGCAAATTATTTTGCCCAAGGGCCCGCTCTAATGTAAAGACGGCCTTGCCGAGGCACCCCAGGGTGCCTAGGCACACAGTTTGGGAACCTCTGACTTAGACCATAGAACATCTTTTATAATGAATTGAAGAAAGTTGTGAGCCATTTGCTGTTGCAGAGCAACACAACAAATCTGATTATGTTTTAGCCTCTACAGCCTGATCTTTACATGCACGTGAAACTTCAAGCACGTATCCGATGAGTCATTCAGCTGCTGGCTTATAGACTATTGTGATGTGACTGAACACCCAGTACCTTTGCTCTACATTCAGTTCATGGAATATTCTGGTGATTTGTACTTTACTAGCTAACACTACTCCTCCACCCTCCTCCTCCACCACTACCATAGCTACCACAGCCACTGGCATAGATACAGTATAATGGGTGCAGGTTCAGGGACGGATTAAGCCTCCGGAGACGCCTGGGTCACTTTAGACAGTGGGGCCCTTTCGGTCTTGTCATTACTGACCGCAAACCGCACGGGAGAATAACACAGAGTAACGGCGGTATAAACTTAAAGGCCATAGAGTCTCTAAAATATCAGATAAATGCAAGTGACAATATTAGGTGCAAAGCCTTGTATGTAGGTCATACATATGTATAATGTCACTGACAGGAACATGTAAACCCCATTGGTGAGTGTGCTAGTCATGGCATCTGGATTACCAGAGAGTTGTACCCATAATATATGTGGTCTACAACTGGAGGTGGTCAGAAAGAAAAGGAGAAAATTACGTGGGAGAGTACGTATAAACCTGCCGGTATTGAATGTCTTGCTAGGTCGACTCTAATGGGGAAGTGCCCAAAAGAGCTCAGGTTAAAGGATCAATGCGTAACTGCAAGGGGGGCGGCGAGAAAAAAAATATATACAGTATATACACCACATGAAAAGTCTATGTTTGGGCCTCTGTACCTTGCTCTGTAGGAGACCTCAAAGGCTCTGATAAAAACCCTCCCATGATGAGTCCTCCACGGGCCTGAGAAGCATGCAATGAGCTCCACCAATCAGAGCTCAGCACAAGCCTCTCACCCTCTGACCTCTTGTGCAAAGTCACTTGTGCAGTCAGTGTGCCTTGGCTCCCGATACTCAGCACCATTAATCATTGTCACATCGGCAGATAGGTGAAGCTGCAGCACTACCCCGCTCCCATGCACAAATCCTTTAGCTAAAAAAATACACGCAAACCACAGGGGGGCCCTAGATAAAGGCTACCATTGGTGTAGCAGGCCTAAGGTCTAAGACAATGGTGTCAATATCATGGCCCTGCAGCTGTTGTGGAACTCCACATCCCAGCATGCCCTGCCACAGTTTTAGCAATCCATTATATAAAATCTGTGGCAGGGCATGCTGGGATGTGTAGTTCCACAACAGCTGGTGAGCCATGAGTTTGACACCATTGGTCTAAGATCTAAGGGGTCCACTGCCACCCCTGTCACACTCTGCCTCCTTCTGTCACACTCTGACTCCCCCCGTCACACACTGCCTTGTTGCATATTGTGAAATTGGGTTAAATTGGAGGAGGGGGCACCAAATTATGTTTTAATACCTGGGCTCACCACCCACAAGTTCCACCACTGGCACACACTGCAATACCTGCATCCAATGAACATACTTCCCTTGTTACTGATGCTGCCAAAATCTCTGTGTACAGAAATGTTCTATCCAAGGAGAGGGTACATCTTTAATCTTGTCCACTCCCTTCCCTGGGACATGCACAGTGAAGACCACATCTTCCGTTAAATGACTTTACAGAATACATGTTGCTCTGGTAGAAAAAATAAAGTCCTCTTCTGTGCTATGTTCAGCGAAGACCCAATGTTAATGTAAGGTGTTGGCAACGTACTTCATTAAGCAAGATGTTATATTGGCCAGGCCTGTCAGTACTATTGCTGCAGCAGAGAGAGGGAGGTAGTTACCATGAAGGATGGTCTCCAATGCAAGCATGGTAGCAGCTAGTTCCCCTTCGCCGTAAGGACCTGGGGAGGAGAGGGGGCGGGAGAGGGGGCGGGAGAGGAGGAGCAAGGTCAGAACAAGACAACTTTTTTTTGAGCCGACATGTGCCGACAGGCGGTATTTCATGCCCTACCATCCACTAGGGCGTGGAGGAGGTTATTAAAGCTGTGGCGAGCGAAGCGAGCCACCGTGCCCGAAGCATTGCGAGCGAAGCGAGCTATGCGAGGGTCCATTTGGGTCCCTTCTTCTGAACTTGCTCCTCCTCTCCCTGCCCCATCTCCTCCCCAGGTCCTTACGGTGAAGGGGAACTAGTCTCAACCATGCAAGCATGCACAGAAAGTTCACAGCCTGATGAAAAATGAGTCTGCACCTACTTGTGCAATGATTTGTGATCTTCCCTTGCAATCATTGCTAGGTGATTATCTTCCCTTTTAACCAGTGCTGGGTGATTATCTTCCCTTTCAATCAGTGCTAGGTGATTATCTTCCCTTGCAATCAGTGCTAGGTGATTAGCTCAAGTGTCCCAGAATGTGTATACCTCCCTTGTGTACCCAATACCCTGTTACTAATCTTGGCTTCCTGCTTAAGTACACTTCTGCCTGGTGCTTTGGGGATTTCTGTATATACCAACAGGTTAATACAGTACCTGTGTATATTTTAATCCCATTAATCTCAGAATCCGATTTTAGATTTGTATTTCTTTTGTCTCACTCTTACCAGATTTACTCTGTACCAGAACTAGGATTTGTGGACTTTCCTTGCCTCATTCCTTAAAAAAGAGAAAATGCAAATGTACACTCTATAGTAATAAACACTGCATAATTTTGGCCAAAAGATATAGGCCAACCAACCGTGACCAAGTGACCTCAACTGATGGGTGCTGAAGATTACCCCCAATGCATCACACTAGGGTTCTAGGATAATGGGTTGACAATGTCTAGGTCAAAAGTCACTAGGTCAATCATTATTAGTCGACAGTGTCTAGGTTGACAACTAAGAATGGTCGACATACCCTAGCTCAACAATGACAGGAGGTCAACACAAGCTTAAGGACAACATGTACATGGTCAACACTCAAAAGGTCAACACACACTTTTCTTGTTTTTTGTGTCTATGTTGACATATGCCGACAGCGATAAAGCACCAACTCCTAACTGTAATTTTTCGAATATAACCTGTGACATGACAATTAAGAGCTGATTGGCTGTCAAAATTGTACATAATGAATGTCAAAATTTCCTACCCAAAATCATTCTTCAGTATTTTAGCCTGTCATGTTCTGCAAAAGATGAGACAAATTGTTAGTGAATTCCTATACAATTGCATAAAACCTCTAGAGACCTGGTGACACTCGTCTACAACAGCCACCCGGTGTTCCCTTAGTATATGAAACACATGCCGGTACTAAGGATGCCGCCATGTCTAATTGGCTGGAAATTATGAGAGTAATATATAATAGCAAGAAACAGACTGACCAGAATAAAGGGGGTTAGGGTCAGGACTAGGATTCAGGACCTCAGTGAAGGCAATGGAGTCACAGTGAGGTGGAATACAAGCACCGTGAAAGTTGTTACATATCTTGCAGGCTGCCCACTGGGGAAACTCTGGGGAAACAAACATAAGTTTAACACACACTGAAACAGGACAAGGGTTTAGGTAAAGCTCAGCTAGACTTCTGACAGGCAGAAATTCTGGCATACGGGCAGAGTATTCACAGGACAGGCACGAAATGTGGACACCTCGAACAAGGACCAGCAGCTTTTACCCCAGCATAAACTATAACTGACAGGGAGTAGCTGGCCTAACTGGGAGATCCACCAATAGCCAGGGTGCTCCTAATTAAATTACTGAAAACAGTTGCAGCATTGCACATAGCAAGCTGCTGTCATGCGCACTGCATTGCCAGGCAAACAGGGATGCAGCAGCTGACTGGTGTCCTGGTTGTAGAGCAACGCGCATGGTCCCCTGGCTCTTGCTAGGCAACAAACGGAACTCGCCAGCACACAGCGACTTGTAACGAATATGAACTTGAGTAACATGACATGTCCTTCCTGGCTTATATTTCCTCAGCTAGGAGTCTATGTCTCAGTCTTAGGTCCTCTGCTTTTCTCAATCTATACCTCCTCAATAGGGAAACTAATCAACTCTTTTGGATTTCAGTATCACCTGTACGCTGATGATACTCAAATCTGTCTATCCTCCCCATTATTGTCACCATCAGTATTGCTCCGTGTCTCTGAATGTCTTTCTGCCATTTCATCTTGGATGTCATCTCGCCACCTCAAACTCAACATTTCCAAACCAGAATTAATTATATTCCCGCCAGCCAGGAGTAGTTACCAACCTGATATCTCTATCACTGTTGAGAACACAACAATTAATCCTACTCCACAAGCTCGCTGCCTAGGGCTCATCCTCGTCTCTGAACTGTCCTTCATTCCTCACATTCAATCTGTCTCTATATCATGTTACATTCATTTAAAAAACATATCCCAAATTTGTACGTACCTTACACAAGACACTGCAAAAACTCTAAACCATGCACTCATTATATCACGCATTGATTTTTGCAATGGCCTCCTTACCGGTCTTCCTAAGAAAAGACTCTCACCACCAGGGGCGGATTGACATTTAAATCCAGCCCGGGAAATAGTTTTAAGCAGCCCAGGGGGAAGGGGGGTTTGGGAAGGCGGCTCTCTACGGCGGTAGTGACGCTACTGACCTGGGGGGTCTAATGCTACTGACTGGAGGGGGGGTGGTGGCGGTTGTAAAGCTACTGACCCGGGGGGGTGGCGGCGGTGGTAAACGCTTGCGTCCTGCACCGCCACGGGTCCATGAGCGACCAGCCCCAGGCGGAGGCCGCTCAGTACGTAGACGTAGTGACCTCACCCAAGAGCGACCAGCCGCAGCCTCATTATAAAGATGGGCAGCGGCATTGCCCAAAACAAATACGGCTGCAAGTATCTTCCCCATAGGATGATGTCATCTCTCCAGCGCCGGCCGGCCCTGGTAGCATGGTCCGCGGCCCAGCCAGGGAGGAAATCTGGACCGGCCCACCTGGAAATGCCCCGGTTTCCCGGTGGGCCAATCCACCCCTGCTTACCACTACAACCCATTTTGAATGCAGCTGCGAGGCTGATCTTCCTGGCTAGACGCTCATCGTCTGCTGATCCGCTCTGTCAGTCCCTCCATTGGTTGCCTGTATCTTACCATATTCAATATAAAATACTTCTACTTATATACAAAGCCATCGCTCTGACTACACGACTTATATCTCTTCAATTATCTCAAAATATATCCCCACCCGACCTCTCCGCTCTGCACAAGATCTGCGTCTCTCATCCACACTCATTACTCGCTCCCACTTACACTTGCAGGATTTTTGTCAGGCAGCACCCACCCTATGGAATGCCCTTCCACGCACATTAAGACCCTCCTCTAGCCTCCAAACTTTCAGGCGTTCCCTGAAAACTCACCTCTTCAGGCAAGCTTATCATATTCCGGAACCCCCACATAACCTCCAGTAGCATTCTTATCTAATTGCATCCCAATCAGGACTGTATTGTAATCTGATGGGACTCCTATGTTATAGATTCCTATCCTTATGTAACCCTCCTATTATCCATATAGATTGTAAGCTTGCGAGCAGGGCCCTCCTACCTCTGTGTCGGTTTGTATCTACCCATTTTGTTTAATCAATTTGTTTAATCCAATTGTAAAGCGCAACGGAATGTGCTGCGCTATATAAGACACTGTAAATAAATAAATAATAAATATGTAGTAAGACCTGGAGACAGATAGCTAAACCACCAACCAACCAGCCCCTGACTGACATTTTCAAGCACAACCTGTAACATGGCAGCTAGTAGCTGATTGGCTGGCATTTTATCTCTTAGTTAAATTGTGTTACAGTTTTTACTGATCACAAGAATTTGTTGGAAATTGAACACTAAACAAAAGACACAACCACAGACAGGCTTGTGGGTCTTTGTTGCATACCTCCCAACTTTTGCAATTGAAGAATAGTGCCCGCAAAGGGGGTGTGGCGTATGCAAATGAGGGCATGGCTTATGCAAATTAGGTCGCGTCCCTGTTTTCGGCCACTGCGCCTCTGAATAGACAGTTGGGAGGTATGTTGTTGTTCTATAGGTTTCATTTTGTTACAAGCAAGAGATCAGGTTCTAAAAATGTGAAGGCCGATGCTTTATCGAGACTAGTGGTTCTCAAACTGAGTCCTCATTACCCGACGCAGGTCATGTTTTCCAGGTCACCCGGCGGGAGCGCTGTGTATCACCAACTGTCTGTCACATTTTAAAGATCCACAACACTATTCTGATTTGCCTCCTTGCATCTCTTCATTATTATCACAGCAGATACAATCCGGGTCAGGTGGGCCAACCGGAATTAAGGAGAAGTCCAGAGGGCCCCATTGCGTTAGGGCCCACCACCTCCTCTAATATTAAGTTCCAGACCCCGCACTCATATTATACATTGTTACCCTAATAGAGGGTCAGTTACATGGTCTCTTTTGGCTGGCCAAACCACTATTTGGGCACTATCTATGTCGACAGTCAAAAAGTCAACTACTATTGGTCAACAGTCAAAAGGTCAACACATGAAAAATGTCGACACGCATTAGGTTGCCATGGTGAAAAGGTCGACATGGAAAAAGGTTGACATGCGTTTTCATGATATTTTTTAAAGATCCGACCCAGCATTTGCATTGTTTAGCCCCCACATGGGGCAGAGCTACAGTACATCATTAGGGGTGGGGGAGGAGGCAGCGCTGTCTCCAAGCCCGCCCATCTCCATAGTATGCATGAGACCCGGGTCGCTCCACTCAGGATACACACTGCACAGCAACCCGGCTCCGACCCAGGATTAACCCTTCTTTAACCCGGGTCAGAATGTCGGGTTGCTGGACCCGGGAAATGTAAAATAGTGTTTTCACACCGCACAGAGACCCGGGTCTGACCCAGTAACACCCCGGCAATAACCCGGATTGATAATGTGGTGTGAAAGGGGTATAAGCAGGCTCCTGCTCTGTTTTGGATGATAATTAGCTTCACAGAACAGGCCTAGGCCCTTATTCTGGTTCACTCGCAAAGGCAAATTCCTTCTAATATGGACAAAACCATGTGCACTGCAGGAGGGGGGGGGGCAGATGAAACATGTGCAGAGGGTGTTAGATTTGGGTGGGCTATTTTGTTTCTGTGCAGGGAAAATACTGACTGCTTTATTTTTACACTGCAATATAGATATCAGTTTGAAGTAAAACCTCACCCAAATCTAACTCTCTCTGCACAAGTTTCATCTACCCCACCTGCAGTGCACATGGTTTTGTCCATTCGAGAAGGAATTTGCCTTTGCGAGTGAACCAGAATAAGGGCCCTAGCCCACCAGAAATGTATATGACTTGTAATACTATGGAGGTTATTCTGGTTGGTGCGTACATTTCCGAAATCTTTCGGAGCGGTCCGCACGCCACGCTGTGCGGACATCGTCCGAAGAAACGCCCACCGTACCTCCGCATATGGACGGACTCACACTAGAAGAACAGGGCGTGTTTACGGACGACATCCAAACCTTGCGTGTGCGGTGGGCACACACATATTCTGCACGGTCTTACAGCGTATGCGCGGTCTTACCGCGTCAGAACGGACGGGACCCTGGCCGTACGCACCGATGCGGTGTATTTTCGCAAAAATCACCACTCTTATCTGAACTCCGAAATCGGTCACATGACACACTCATGCAATTAGTATGTCAATAATACATTGCTTTATTTTTTATTATTTTTGTACATTCCTGGTATGGTACCTTTAATTTGTTGCATGTGTCCAAAAACATACTTTTTCCATTTTATGTTTGACGTTATTGTAATACATTTATATTTTTATCCCCAAATGTGTGGTTTTATTGGTAAATGTACAAGTGACATGTATATTTATATTAGTGATAGGAAGTTCTGTCCATTGGTTGCAGTGTAAATGTGTGTCAAAACTGCAGCATATATTTGTGTGTTTAGTAATGGTCCATTTAAGCTGCAATGGTTCCAATTGAAGCAATGAGAAGAGTGTAATTAATGAGTAATGAGTAAAGGAGTGGATTGTATTGTGTTCAGCTGACATTGGTTGCGGTGCGCCCGTACTGATTGGGCGTTCCGAATGCCTAGCGCATGACCGAGTGGTGTCCGCAAAGCAATACTTGCTTTTGAACACCGCATATTTCTAGCCTTTTTGTTCGTGTGCATTCGGTGTGCTGTCCGAATGCACGCCTACCATAATTAGTGCACTCCCTCGTGTACGCCCATGTTTACGCCCAGTTTAGCACACTTTCAAACTACGCCCCTGTGTAGTTCCGAATGACGCCCATAATACGCCCATATTTCACGAGTGAATGCGGTGCACATTTCTGTACGGTATTAGTGCGAACAAGTACGGAGACCATGCGTGGCACATGCGCATAGCGTTGCCCACATATGCGCAGACGGCTAAAAAACGCCATCCGAAAGAGTTCGGGAAAGTACGCATCGACCAGAATAAGGCCCTATATTACAGGCTTTTGCCTTATTCTGTTTTATGACTTTATGACTTTATATTGCCTTGTTCTATGAAGCTGACTTTGGTCTCCTAGAAGCTTTGCACGAATCACTTGATTTTGTATATAAACATGAGGATTATTGGTTTTAGCTATGGGCAATTTGTTCTTCAGGTACAGTAAGCTTTGCCTTATAGTGTCCATATGGCACTCTTACTTCTTCTGTCCCTGATTGGTTTATGCATAAGACTGCTCATGAACAGCGGGATTCTGGGAAATGTTTATCTCAGAGCAAACAGATTAAACAAGCAACGAGTGATCTTCCATTTCAATGGTCCAGTTCGTTTTACGATCTGTGATATTTACTTTGTCCATTGGGACGTAATGTATGGATGTTGCAAATATAAAGATGATGTCAATTCAGTGGTGTATCTATAATTGGGGCACATCCTGCTCACAAAACAGACTTCCAATGCGCTGTAGGCTTCCGCTGATGTCTACGGGAAGATGGCGGAGTTAGCAGGGACTGTGGCACTGTCCTAAAGTCTTTGCAATCCTCTGCGGACATTGCTGGAGCGGTGGTTCTGCCGGCAGCAGGTATTGCGGGGCCTTTGCATAGAGGGTGCCAGTGTATTATGCATCTACTGTATACTTATGACTAATGAGGAGTAACTATGCTCTAACAGAGTGCTGCCATGTAGGTGGTCTTCAGTGTCGGCGTGTCGGCGTGTCGGCGCATGCAGATAAAAGTTGAATACACCAGTTTTCAGATGTATATTTTGCACCTAGTATGGGCCTGATGCAAATGTGCATTGATGATGATAATGATGACAAGAATAACACCACATGTACGTAAGTAGGGGGTGGTTGCATAAAGGGCTGCCAGCAGGGGGACTCTGCCAGGACTGCAGTATCGGGCTAATAATAATAGGACTGTTACTATCAGGCTGATAATAACAGTTCCAGTTTGTTTATGTATCTGTTAAATTACGGGAACCTAATACTGCTTTCACATTGCAGAAATGGGTAATGACACGGTATTCTTAAATGGGACTTTAAAACGGGTCTGAGCCTTGAGACCTTTCACATTGCAGGTGAAAACCATTTTAAAAATCATTTAATACCATTCAAACATTCAACCCGTTTAACCCCCAAGGGACACGTTTCAAGCCATTGAAATAGAGCTGTTCACACTGCCAAAAAAACGGCTTTAAAACGTGTAGGACTCTGCTTTTTAACCGGTTAACTTTAACCGGTAAATCAACTCTTGCACTTTCACATTGCAGCCTTAAACGTTTTAAAATGGAAAAAAAAACAGCAATATACCGTTTTAAAAGTGCGATGTGAAAGGGGTATTAATCTAGTGAATAGATCCAGGGCAATTATACAGCTATCATCATCATCATCAATAATGAAGACTACCCCAAGTCTGTAGCTGAAAAATTTATGTTTGGTAATGAAAATATTTCAAAGATACAAGTAAAGAAATTGCCCATAGCAACCAATCGGCTCCTAGATATCATTTGTCAAGTACATTATTTGAAATGTATAGCTAGAACTTGATTGGCTGGTTGCAATGTCACATGTCCACTCTTTGGATACATTTCCCAGGGAGCTTAGCTGCCTGTCTTACAGTATGCATTCTAATGACATCACATCGTGGCATGTGACCCGGGACATAACCGTCAAACGTCACGGCACAGCAGAAATGGTCATGTGACCGTGTTTGTAAATAGTGATGTCATACGGTACCTTCGCTGTCAGTTAGGAACCGTTGTGTACTGCAAGGGATAACATAACTGCTGGAAATTCTAGGGATTATAGATATTATTTACCTTTATAATGTGCCAGCATATTACACATGATCGCGGTACATTGAAATGACTCAAAATGACATGAAACAGAACGGTATTCGGTCCCTGGGTCGACAATGTCTAGGTCGACCGTCACTAAGTTGACAAACAGTTTACATACCATAGGTCGGCATTGACAGATGGTCGACACAAGCTTAAGGTCGATATGGACAATACTAAGTGGTCAACACTCAAAATGTCGACACAGTTTTCATTGTTGGTTTTTTGTTTAGACCGACTTAGTTCATACGTTTCTATCCAAGTGGGTTTAGAGTGAGAATATACTAGTGCCAGGCCTTGTGTCCGAAGCATTTTTACACGGTACACTTGTACGGTGTCCACGTCAACATATGTCAACATAGACACTGAAACCGTGAAAAAACTCATGTCAACCTTTTGAGTGTCAGCCATGTTGACCTTCAGCTTGAGTCGACCTTCTGTCCCTGTTGAACTATGGTATGTCGACCATTTTTAGGTGTCGACCTAGTCACTAGTGAAATACAGAGAGAGGCTGACAGTCAGGGCCGGTGCAAAGCACCGGAGCGCCCCAGGCGAGTCGGGGTGGGGGCGCCCCGGTGCCAGGGGAGGGGGGGGTACCTGTCCTGCGGCGCTGTGTATTTAAAGCTGGCGGCGGTGGCAGAGAGGGGTCCCTGCAGTCAACGAGCGCTATCCGCCGGGCTATGCGGAAGCGCTTCTGTTGTGAAAACACTGGCCACACGGCGCACGCTGATTGGCTGAATCTCAGCCAATCAGCGTGCAGACAGTGTTTTCACAACAGAAGCGCTTCCGCATAGCCCGGCGGATAGCGCTCATTATTTCTTATTGACTGCAGGGACCCCCGCTGCCTCCGCTGCCAGCTTTAAATACACAGCGCCGCAGGACAGGTACCCCCGCGGCACGGGGGGCAAAATGCTGCCCTCCAGTGGCCGGCGCCCTAGGCAAATGCCTAGATTTGCCTAGTGGTGGCGCCGGCCCTGCTGACAGTGACTCGGTGGGTGGTGCTGGCAGCTGCTGTGTAGTGTGGGGATCAGAGACACAGCTGAATCAGTACCAGCTATGTGCGCAATTCAGGGGAAGAGGGTGGGGGCCCCTAATGTGTGGGGGCTCCAGGACAACCCACCTTGAATCCGGCCACGCTACCAGTAGTTTAGTGCTTTAAATTGGAATGGTGACAGTGGACGGTAAATATGTGAACGATGAATGAGGGAGAGATGTATCCATCCTAACAGAGTGATAAAGCGGCAATTCGTAAACTGAGCAAGATTAATAGCATTGATATGGCTCCCTGCCAGCCGCTACAGAAATCATAAGACAGTCAGCTGGTTGGGCAACCTTGTGGTTATCTGCCGGCCTGTAGCAGCTCTGTACCTGGCGGTTATCTTTGGCATGAAGCCAGAGCCGAGAACCATGTCTGCGAACAATTATATCCTTACTGACTATTATCCAAGTTATAATACACAAGTGACAATATTAAGGACTATTATACTTATAATACACAAGTGATAGCAATAAATGTGTAACTCCTGCAAACAGTCTGCATAGTCTTAATACCCTCATGTACAGCTGGATGTGTTCTTACTCTACGTCCTTCGTTTAAGGTGGTTCTGCTGTAGGGTCACAGTGTAAGGAACCGGCGTATATAAGGAGAGTTCTGCACTATGGGCCTTATTCTGGTCGGTGCGGCCGGATCCGATTATGCTGCCAGGACCGTGCGTGCGAAACCCAGCCTTCCATACGGATCGCCAACTCCGTCCGTACGCGGTAAGAAGCTGGCCGAACGGACCGCACGTGTATTTTACACGGAATACGCCTCCTCCATCTCAGGGAACCTCCCCCATCATTCGATGGTCGCAGACCATCGAATGCAGGACCGAGTGCTCCACCAGCTCCCGCAACCTCAGACCACACGGACATTTTTCCGTGCAAAAGCAGGGATCTGGGCGGGCAGCTGACATCCGGCGATGTCATATGTCCTCCCCCTACACGTGCGTCACGGCCGCATTACCATACGTACGCCCAGCGTTTGCATGGGAACGCCCATGAAACGCGGGGCGTATGCATATGGTAATGAGCCCAAATAGCCCTTCACGCCCCTCTCCACCCCCTGTTCGGAGTGTTCACATATCATGCGGGACTTGGCCGTACGCCCCGCTCGCACATGCGCAGAGACGCCTCTGCACATGCGCAGACACAAAACATCGGCGGCCCGAACGCACGCGGATATATCCGCACCAACCAGAATAAGGGCCTATATCTAGAGGCAATTAGGGCCTTATTCTAGTTCACTCTTTCTGACAAAATCCTTCTTAGATGGACAAAACCATGTGCACTGCAGGGGGGCAGATGTAAAATGTGCAGAGAGAATTAGATTTGGGTGAGTTATTTAGATTCTGTGCTGGGTAAATACTGACTGCTTTATTTTTACACTGCAATATAGATGTCACTTTGAAGTAAAACCCCGCCCAAATCTAATTCTCTCTGCACAAGTAACATCTGCCCCACCTGCAGTGCACATGGTTTTGTAAATCTAGGGGCGCATACACGGGGGCGATTTTGTCCAAAATCGCGGGAAATATGGTCGCTGAGCGACCATATTGCCCGCAATGGGAGTGTGCACCGGCGATATATCGCCGGGTGCGCGCTCCCGTTTTTGCCCCTGTGGTGATCGCTGGTCGCAGGAACATGCTCCTGCAACCAGCTGATTACCACTGCCGGGCTCCCCCCGGCAGTTTCTTTTTCATCAGCGACCATCTCTGGTCGCTGATGAACAGGAGAAACTGAGCAATATATTGCTCAGCCATATATTGCTTATTATTATTATTATTATTATTATTATTATAATTTTATTTATAAGGCGCCACAAGTGTTTCGCAGCGCCGTACAAAGGAACAATACAGGGAGACAAAAACTTGGCATAACATTGAATAAATAACAAAAATACAGTACAAATAAAGAGCACCACAGTTCAATTGCTTAGCAATATATGGCTGAGCAATATATCTCCCCCGTGTGTACACAGCATAAGAAGGATTTTGTCATGAAACCAATTTGCAGCGGAACTCTTTTAACTGTCTATTAGGAATATTATTGCATCAGCACAGATTCTTATGGTGCGGACAGTGGGCAGAGCAGAACATACTGAAATAATTAATTGTAATCAGCCTTTGTGATATTCTATAAGTAACTATAATTACTAATAAGATTAATGTCAGTATACATTATATAGGACTTTTTTACTTTATCGGTTTTGCTATGTTTATGATACATCCAGTATGTCATTTTAAAACCGGGTACGCATTGGAAGAGAATTTTCAAGCATATGTACAATAACTATATCGTTAATGATATTTTCGTGCATATTCTCTAGTATGTCCGCATTATATTTTTAGCAATGTGTATTTCAGTGGGTAGTTAGCAATTCCCTCTGTGCATGCAATCCTAACTATGGGCCTTATTTTGGTTCATTCTTTCTGACAAAATCCTTCTTAGATGGACAAAACCATGTGCACTGCAGGGGGGGCAGATGTAACATGTGCAAAGAGAATTAGATTTGGGTGAGTAATTTTGTTTCTGTGCAGGGAAAATACTGACTGCTTTATTTTTACACTGCAATATAGATCTCACTTTGAAGTAAAACCCCACCCAAATCTAATTCTCTCTGCACATGTTACATCTGCCCCACCTGCAGTGCACATGGTTTTGCCCATCTAAGAAGGATTTTGTCAGAAAGAATGAACCAAAATAAGGCCCAATGACAGCTACAGGGCCGGCTCTACCATTAGGCAGCTTTAGGCAGCTGCCTATGGCGCCAGGATCTGGGTGGCACCACCAAGTTGCCTATCAAAAAATCAATGATGTCTATGAGGATCCTTGTTGTACTTAATGCAGGTGGCGGATGTGGAACCTCTAAGACTTCACTTCCATATTTTCCTTGGAGCATTTTCCCCTGCCCTCCTCCTTTGTGGGTGGCAAAGGGGGGCCTAAAGGGAAAGCTGGGGACATGTCCACCTTCCCAGGGGGCTGGCAGGACCACCTGATTTTTGGGAGCCTCACTGCTATTCCAGAATGTTAGGCAAGTATGCTTTAATGGGTTGGAAAGTGGGTATTGGTGGCAGTATGGGGGGGGGGGGCAGTAGGTTCAGCCTAGGGTGCTGATAAGCCTTGCACCGGCCCTGGACGGCTATATTATACACTACAGTATATTGCTTGTAAGAGAGAGTTCCAAACAGTTCAAGGGAAATCGTTGAGGACATCGCACCATTTGCAGTGTGGTCTAATGTGCGCCCAGCTTAATGGCTCATAGAAAAGGGGGGGGGGGGGGGTTCAGCTCTATTTCTAAGTGACCTAACTAGTTCACTTAGGAATTAAGCACACATCGCCCGGTGTGTACAGATCGTAGCGATGGCGATGCGCGATCCCACGCATCGTCATCGCCTGACTAGATTTTGACTGCATGTCTTGTGGGATCGCCAGGGTTCTCTCACCAGAGAACCCTGGTCAGCACAGATCGCTCAGCACACATTGCTGGTGCTATCAGAATCTACTTCTTATTTATTTATTACCAGTTATTTATATAGCGCCGACATATTCCACAGCACTGTACAGAGAATATTTGAACACTCACATCAGGCCCTGCCCCAGTGGAGCTTACAATCTATATTCCCTACCACATGTACATGCGCACACAGACATTCTAGGGTTGATATTATTGGGAGCCGATTAACCTACCAGTATATTTTTGGAATGTGGGAGGAAACCGGAGTACCCGGAGGAAACCCACGCAAGCACGGGGAGAATATACAAACTCCGCACAGTTAGGACCATGGTGGGAATAGAACCCATGACCTCAGTGCTGTGAGGCTGCAATGTAACCATTACACCGTCTGTGATTTAGCACCTTCTAGAAAATAATAGATAGTATCTTATTGGTTGTCCATAGCAACATCTCATGTGAAAAAGAACTTTAGTAACCCCCCCCCCCCCCATCTTTAACAGTACCCCCCCCCCCCCATCTCAGTAATACCCCTTTTACAACAAAAACGCCGGGTCGCACCTGGGTTTTTGATTCCTGCTTTAAGCCAGGTGCGACCCGGCTTTTGCTCCATTTACACCGCCCGCAGCCCCCTGCCGCCGCTTGGAGATGACGTCATCTCCAAGCGCGATCTCCGCCGCCGGGGCCCGTACCACTGCGCTGGGGCAAGCCCAGCCCCTGTGCACCACCACAGCCCTTGCCGCACACAGGCATCCATGGCATCCATTCACCTCCTCCGCTGCCGCTGCTGCTGTCTGCAGAGTATAGAAGACAGCAGCGCAGCCCGCAGGTTGCACGTCCCCCATTGATGTAAATGGGAGCCAGGTCCGATAACCCGGCGTACCCATTTACACCCTGCCCTCTACCCAGGTCCTGGCCGTGTTCTACCGAGTTCGGGACACCGCCGCTGACCCGCCGAAGACCCGGAGTTTTGCGGCGGTGTAAAAGGGGCATAAATTGACCTCACAGAATTGCAGGGTAGCATGGCTATTTTTACATATATTTTTACGTGGTTCTTAAAAGGATTCTGGAACGTTTTTTTTTTTTGTTTTTATCATTTGAGTTTAATTCTTTATTAAATATATATGACAGCCATTATTATTATTTTTTCAACGATCAATCTTGATATTAACCCTTTCAAGGCCAACGTCTAGTCAGGCTCAATAGCCCTAGCGCTAGTAGCAGATCCACTTCAAAATAAGAACATTAAAATCTTTCAACATTCAATGTAGACCATTTTTGAATTAAAACAATAAAATGACAATTCATTTAAACATTTAACCCAGACTGTTTGAATTGCGGAAAAAAATAAAAATTTGATGGCAAAAGCTTAAATGGAGCAGATGTGTGTTCATTGGTACTGTGGCCCAATAATACCCTTTGCGCAATTAGAATTTTTAAATAACAGACCATTTCAATCTATTGTCTACTGCCTATGTATTAACAGCATCTGTTTATGAAAAGTCTAAATACTGTAAGTCATTTAGTGGTGTAATACTGTGCTAACAAAAGAAAGATACATTTTTGGGTATACCCTGTGTGACAGGTCCTTTGGTGAATATCATTACAAAAATAAAACTAAAAACCCCCGCCGGTGCCTCATTGATGTTTGTGTATCCGAAAATGCCAGGAACTACAGTATATAGATATAATTGAAACTTACTCAACGCTGCTTCTTGACTGAGTGACATCATCATCCTGTCACCCCCCCCCCCTCACACTCCAGGTCAGTTAGCATATAAAGCAGCCAGCAACACAGCTGCAGTCAGTGACAAAGCCTTTTTGAAGAACTCCAATTCATTGAAGGGAATACAGTTCTATTAAAGCCATCTGAGGACATAAAGACAGGGTATAAATATAGGTAAGCCTGACAAACTGAATACTACCTACCGGTACATGAATTTCTTTTAAGTTTCTTTTTTCTTTATTTTAGTCATTGTTTCATTTGCAAAATGATTTACCATCCTGTTCTAATATATTCATAGTAAACTAGCTAAAATACCCAAAAAAGTATATAAAGTCATTGAAAAAGTTTAGAATAATGAATATTTTTAAATAAAAATGTCAAACATTTTTTTTAGAGGTTTCTTCCCGGTGACAATTTATTTGTTTGTTTATTTACTTGTTTGTTAAATTTTGCCTTCATACGCGTATAAATTTGGGGAAAGTTTCAGATTATAAACTCGACTGCCGGATTTAATTTAACACTTTTATCGCAGTTGCGTTGAACCGGCTTTCAGGTATTAATGTCCCATAAGTGTCCAAGTTGTAAAACACACTCCCAGTGTGAAAGCCAAGTCTAATCTCCTTATGGCGGGCACAGACTTGCAAATTGTGTTGGAATGAGATGGGTTTTCTGATGCAATATAATGTATGGGTTGCAGTGTGCCTGTTCTCTGTTATATAGCCTGTCCCAAGGCAATGTAATTCTTATAGTGAACAGTAGGGTCTCTCACAGTTTTCTACAAGTTCCAGACTTTATTGCGATCGATCGATCTGTCTGTCTATCTGTCTATCTACAGTATCTACCTATCTATCTACACAACACTCATTGTGGCCCTTCTGAGCGATCTTTGTAAAAAAAAAAAAACATTTTATATGAATTTATTTATTACCAGTTATCTATATAGCGCACACAGATTCCGCAGCGCTTTACATAGTATAGGTGAACATTCACATCCGTCCCTGCCCCAGTGGAGCTTACAATCTATATTCCCTACCGCATGTACATGTACACACAGACATTCTAGGGTTAATTTTTGTTGGGAGCCAATTAACTTACCAGTATATTGGATTGTGGGAGGAAACCGGAGTACCCGGAGTAAACCCACGCAAGTATGGAGAGAATATACAAACTCTGCACAGTTAGAGACATGGTGGGAATCGAATCCATGACCTCAGTGCTGTATTTACACTGTCCGTGCTGCCCTATATGTACTCTCAATATCATTAATGACGTGCTCTAGTACCCCATGGTGTCAAACTCATGGCCCTCCAGCTGTTGTGGAACTACACGTCCCAGCATGCCCTGCCACAGATTTCATATCATGGATGGCTAAAACTGTGGCAGGGCATGATGGGACGTGTAGTTCCACAACAGCTGGGGGGGCCATGAGTTTAACACCGCTGGCGTAGTAGGTTCAGAGATCAAGGAATGTTGTTACATAAAATACTTCTTAGGGTGGAAGCGTGAGGTCAAGCTTGGCATGGCAAAAAGCCAAAACTCCACACGGCCGTTTAGTACATAGCTTATGTGGCACTTTTTTATTTTAAGCTTGCAGTGCCTAAAATAGAGACGGTGTATGTGTACTAACTCCATTAAGTGATAGGGAGTCAGTAACTCTTCATCTAGATTATATTTAGTAGCAGACGAATGTGTCATATTTATTATTTATTAACCGTTTCTTATATTCTATACTGTCCACTTGGAAGTAGTTCTAAATCGTTTCTGATTCAGTCGCATTTTATTCAATGTATTGATCCTCTTTGGTCATGAGGAAAGCCAGAAATATACTACCTGGTAAAAAGATTGGATTTGGAGCTCTCTGGTAATTGTACATATAAGGTTGCGGTTGTAATTTACGTTATAAGATAAAATCAATGTCCTTCGGATTTGGATTTGGCTGCACTGCTTATGATTGGTTAGAATCCTGCAGGGGCAGATGTTGGGTGAGGGCACAATGCCGCTCATAGAGATGCACATCCGAATAACCTCTAAAATAACATGTGTATACAAGTCTGCGCAGGGTTGATGCAGGGTTCTGTTATGTTACAAATTGTATATGCAAAAATGACAGAAGCTGATTGGTTAGTACTCTCGGTAAGATTTATCAAGCTTGAAGAGAGAGTCTATGTCTTTGATGGAGAGATAAAATGCAGAGGGATAAAGTGCCAGCCAATCAGCTCCTAACTACCATGTAAAAGGCTACAGGGCATAAAGAGGGATAAACATCCAGCCAATCAGCTCATAACTGTCACTTTTCAAACACTGCCTATAACGTGACAGTTTGTAGCTAATTGGCTGAGAATTTATCACTCATTGCGCATATGTATCAAGCTTCATAACGTGATAAAACGGAGAGCCCGCCAATTGGCTCCTAACTGCCATTTTACAGGCTGTGTTTAAAAAGTGTTAGGTAGGAGCTGATTGGGAGGTTGTTATCACTCTCCACTTTATCACTTTTGGAAGCTTCATACATCTGGGCCTGTATCACCCTCGCGTTTATCTCTTTTAAAGGCGTAATACATCTCCCTCTGCGTGTGAAAAATGAGTCAAGAGCTGATTGGTTGATATTTTATCTCTCTCCGCTTTATCAGCCTCCAAGCTTTGCTAAATCTCCCCCACTGTATGTTTAGTTCTATTATGTAGCATCTTAGTTCAATATTTTCCATCTGAAAACGCCTTAAAGCTAGAGAAGATGCAACAGGTGCAGACTCGTTCCAGGACCATAGAACAATCCATGACTAAACTCTATGACGTGCGCATCAATGACATATAGAATGTAGGTGAATGGTGGTGAGGACCAGAAACGTGATTCTTCTTAGATTGGCGCTGCACAGCAGTGAGGCTTACCACCTTTGTGTACAGTATGTAGGGTGTGTCGTTAGGCAAGGAGTATCCCCATCATATTAATCACTGCGTTTGGCAGTGCCCTTTGTGGTGCTGTCACTGCCTCATGCTTTAGTGTAGGAGCGGAGAGAAGCTGGCTCTGTAGGAAAATGCTGTGCTGCATGCTTCTGACCACTAACTGTCTACACAGCGATGCACAGCTCTGACCACCTCTGATATTAAAGACTATCCCGTGACCTTACTATTTCTGCTCTGCTTTGTCCACCAGCCAAACTTATGAATACAATGATTTCTTGCATCAGCCTCCAAAACAATTTAAATTTAGACCATGTCAAGGAAGTTGGCCAGGAAATGTTGGGCTTGTCCGTTAAAGTTGTCTTTTTTCCCCCGTTTTCCAGCAGTCATGGCTCAGATCGGATGCCTTATCGTGTTTTTCCTTGTGGCGACAATCAATACCTGCAGCTCTTACGGGATGGACAACAGAGACAGGTGAGCTGCAGTGCCCTATAGATTGCGTGCTTCTTTATAGCCAGCTGAAAAGCCAGTCAAAATGGCGGCTTCTACAATGTACTTTCACTTTGGGCTGTGACCGTGTTTAGCCCGCAAACTTCCCACCCTACCGTTCTGCTCCTACCTCCAATCTCCTTCTTCGCTGCTCCCTCTCTCCATATCCCGAAAGTTTGAATCAGAACAGTGTCCCTGCAAAAATTGCTTTCACTTTCTGGTATGAGATCTTTTAGCACACATAGCAGTAATTTGGTCCGTCGAGTGGCCTCTTGTGGTCAGTGGTGGTACTTCATCTCACAGAGATGAGGAGTAGTAAGCCTTTTATACAGATGGGGCCGTTCTCTGTGTGTCCGCCAGCGCGCCATCCGCTTGTATCTGGTGGATGGCGATCCGGCAGATGTGGACGCATGAACGTCTCCCATACTCGCGCGTCCATTGCCGAGAATGGGGAGTGCAAGCGTCTCAACCCATTCGGCTATTGGAGGATGGCGGTCGGCGGGAGCAGCTCCGTCTGTGTGTATATACACAGACACCAATAGCTACATCAGCGCAGCAAGAAAACATGACATGTCGCTAAATCACAAATGCCATAGCCGCTTCCTTAACAGAAACCCATGATGTTTAATTAGTGATCATTGCAGTCATCAATTGAATTTTTGACTAATATTGTTTCTGTTCCTTATATAGGCGTATGCCCCCACCTGTGGAATCCTTCCTGGAAAAATTAAGAGACCTTTCCAACCAGAGACTGAAAAGGGATGTGAGAGATGGTGACTCTCTTATATCTACTAGGAAAGAGCCAGAAGAAGATTCAAACAATTCCAACGATCGGACGATGCTTAGGTAACAAAATACAACTATCTACTGTAACTTCCCTCCTCTGTAGCATAGAGGTTTAATAAACAATCTTAACCCTTTGAGTGGGAGATGTGCAAAACATCCGCTCAAAATACCAGCATTGCTCACATTTGTTATATAAATTCAAATTCAAAATGTTGTTTTAAAAAGATTAAGGGGGAAATTTACTAAAGGAAATTTGTAAAAAATAGGTGTATTTGTATCCAGAAATACTGTACACTTATTTTTGACATTTACTATCCCGAAAATACGGCAATTCGTATTGATAGAACATCAATACGAATACAAATTGCCGTATTTTCGGGATAGTAAATGTCAAAAATGAGTGTATTTCTGGATACAAATACACCTATTTTTTTACAAATTTCCTTTAGTAAATTTCCCCCTATATTTCCTAGATAAGGTAACATTACCGGTCAACGGCCCTTATTCTGATCGGTGCGGATTTCTCCGCATGCGGTCGTACCGCCGATGTTTTTGGACTGCGCATGTGCAGAGGTCACTCTGCGCATGTGCAAGCGGTTTTGCCGCACGTATTCTTTATACGCCGCACAGGGGGCGGAGAGGGGCGTGTAGGGCTACTTAGCCTCATTACCCTATGCATACGCCCCGCGTTTCATGGGCGTTCCCATGCAAACGCGGGGCGTATGCAAGGTAATGAAGCCGTGACGCTTGTGTAGGGGGCGGGCATCTGACATCGCCGGATGTCAGCTGCCCGCCCCCATACATGATTTCATACGGACAAGTGTCCGTGTGGTCTAGGGTGGCGGGAGCTGGTGGAGCGTGCGGCCCTGCATTCGATGTTCGGCGACCATCGAATGCAGGGGCTGCTCCCAAGATGGAGGAGGCGTATCCCCGTCCACTTTCATGCGGACCGCCACATATCCGCGTACGGACGGAGGTGGCGATCCGTATGGAAGGCGGGGATTCGCCTGCACGGTCCTGGCCGCATATTCTGATCGGGCCGCACCGATCAGAATAAGGGCCATTATGATGAGTACAAATGTTTGCTTGGCAATTTTCACACCTATTTTGACAAATTCACTTAGCACTCAAAGGGTTAACACCACCAGGAAACTGAGCCCCCCTTTCCGGAGTCCCTGATTCAACTGGAAATGCCATCAATGAACTTGGAAATTGGGGAGGCTCTTCATCTTTAAATCCCCGATTTGGTGATCCCGACTATTTTCAGCTGGGATCACGGATTCAAGAATTTTAAACATAGTTTATATTTCCATTTCCTAACCCAGCTATTGGGAGGATTGGAAAATTGCGATATGTTGGTAATGTATGGGGGACTTTAGAGTTCCCCTTTTGGCAATTGACTAGGAAATGAAAACAGAAAATAGGGTTGAGGGTTTTTTTTTTTATAATTCTGTATTTTGATTGGTCAGCAAGGCAGTATCACTTTAACAGAACCAAATAATTGGTAGTGTTCAATAACGTGACTTACTATTGAGAAAAGGGGGTATGCTTGGTCTAAAGATGTAGGTCTGCGATTAGAGAATGGGGTCTGAAGGCTTCTGTCATGAGAAATACAGGTCCATGCATTATCTCATGCAAATTTTGACTTGTTAGAATTAAGAAATACTGGGAACAAGTCATTTTCTGTTGGTGGATCATCTTAAAGTGTTCAGGAGAACTCCTTCAAACCTTAATATTTAGTTTTCAATGGAGTTCAAATATTTGATATAAACTTACAAAACTATTAAAATAACATTTGTTAAAGAAGTTTTGCAGTCCGGATCAGTGTTGGCTCCTGAGGAGGGGTTGCAGCACAGTCCAAACTTCAGATAGGGGAATCACATCAACTGCCACCCCAAAAACTGCCAATCATCACTGGTAGTGGGTGTGACTTCCCTATTTGAATTTTAGACTGCGCTGTAGCCCCACTTCTGGAACCAACACTGTTTTGGATCCCGCCCCAACATTCACGGCTGAATCGCACCAATGTCGTCGTTCAAAAACTTACAGATATCTTCTTCCTTTTCCAGATCGCTGTTGAACCTGAGAGAAAAACGATACACTCATTCCATTAACACTCGCGGTTGTCAACTGGGGACCTGTCAGGTACAGAATTTAGCCAACGTCCTTTACCAGCTTGGGAGAAACAACAACAAAGACAAGTCCAATAAAGACACTAGTGACCCCATGGGGTACGGAAGGAGACGCCGCTCCATGCTGCGAGATAGAGACTGGACTGACTTATCTGAATCCATAATGGCCACTTAGGGCCACTTCCTGCCTCTATGCTTACTCCACAATTGGAAGAAGAATTAAATATGGAATCCAACCTTACGTAGAGCTGCATTTGTGGTCTTTAGGTTTCCAGTGGAGTAGAACCAGAAGTCAGCCTCAGAAATAGGCCCCTGGGAGATCAAGCTGATCCTGAAGATCACCCAAGTGTGTAGTGATCCACTTGTTTTTAGCAGAAGGAACCAAGGGTTTCGCGCTGAGCCGAGTGTTAGTGAATCGTCACCACCCCAACTAGTGAAACTACTGTACTATGCCAGGAGTTTGCTTTCCAACAACAATAATGTCATGTGCTTAAAGCTACTGTAAGTCAGTGTGCCAAGAATAATATTAGAAGGTTGTACTTAGAATTACGTCAATGTCATACTTGTGATGACACAGTAAGTAGGAGACATCAGCGTGCCTACAGGATGCAGGTGGGAAAGGGGGAACAATGGTTTTGTCTTCAAGTGTCCCGAGTGGTTCTTAGGCTTGCAAGGGTTTAGGAAGATGCGTAGATCTCCATTCCAAACAAAATATTTCCTCTACCTCACAGCATAAAGGTCACAAGTGACGAGTATTTTTTCCTTTGCACTAGATATAGGAAGAAAGGGGACTTTTGTCAACTGCCTTCAGCCGGCCAGTGCCTTAGCAGATATATATATATAGTGTGTAACTCCCCAGCGGCACATAAGTTGTGTGCTGTGCCAGGTTGATGTATTATGATAAACATTCGGGAAAAGATACTAACTCCAACAAATGCGTAAGAATGTGGCTACATAATTGCCTCAAATACAAATGATTATATATGGAAAAGAGCCCAAGAAAATGATTTAAGCAGAATTCCACTTCCATTTCTTCACAATGTTATTATTCAGCACATGGGATAACCCAGATTAGATTACTACCCCTTTCACATCGCAAATGACGGGGCCCAACCGGGATTTGGACACGGGTCCGTCCCGGGATGGGGCGGAGCTGCAGCGCATCATAGAGACAGGGGAGGAGCCAGGCTTGGAGCTGACGCTGTCTCCAAGCATTGGCTCCTCCATAGTGTGAATGGTACCAGGGTCGTTCGACCCGGATTACCTGTTCACATTGCACAGCAACCCAGGTATGACCCGGGATTAACCCTTTTTTTAACCCAGGTCGCAATGGCGGGTTGATAGACCAAGGAAATTGATAAAGGCCCTTTCACATCACACAGAGAACCAGGTCAACCAGGCAACATCCGTGGACCGACATGGCTTATTTTTTGTGAAGTGAAAGGGGTATTAGATGGGTGGGCCTAATTCAGTAGTGAACGTAGACTACGGAAACTTGCTAATAGGTGATTTGGTTGTAATCTGTGCATTCCCGCTCATTTACAACCCCTTAAACTGCGGTCTCTTTCTGAAGTCTAAGTGCAGGCACGCGGGGGGGGGGGGCTCTCCCACTTGTCATTACTGGCTGCAAACTGCATGGGAGAATATTACACTGTCAAAACACAGAGTGAAGGCAGTATAAACTTGGTCAATGGGTAACTGCAGGGGGGGTTAATATAAACATAAAATATATATATTAAAAACCCTCCCATTAAAAACCCTCCCATGACAAGGCCGCTGCTGCTGCTATCCTCCATGGGCCAGAGAAGCATATGATGAGCTCCACCAAGCAAAGCTCAGCATAAGCCTCTCAGCCTCTGACCTCTTGTGCAAAGTCTCATCGGACTTAGTCAACTCCCAGTAATGCACTGCACACTTATGCAGTCAGTGTGCCTTGGCTCCCAAAGCTCAGCACCATTAATCATTGTCACATTGGCAGATAGGTGAAGCTGCAGCACTACCCCACTCCCATGCACAAAACCTTTAGATAAAAAAAAAGTAAAAAAAAAAAAATACATGCCAACCACAGCGGGCCCCTAGATAGAGGGGGGGGGGCAGGGGTACTGAAGTACAACTAATACTGAATCAGACCCATTATCCTTTACGCAGGCTAGTAGTCCACCTAATGAAAATGGACTTCGTATTGGCCCATATGGTCTACAGTATAGCACTGCTCTCTGCCCCAATTTTAAAACTAAAGGGAAGTTTTTGAAAAGTGTTGACTGTGTTCCACATATAGAACCTTTGGGGAATATTTACTGAAGTGTGGGTTCTTAGAAGTGGAGATGTTGCCGTAGTAACCAATCCAATCAGTTTCTACTTATCATTTATCTAGAACTGCCTACAAAATAATAGCTAGAATTTCATTGGTTGCTATTGGCAACATCACATGGAAAACCTTGATAAATCTACCCCATAATACGTACAGAACATAAAACGGTAATTTGGGGAGTAGTGATCCGCGTCTTAAGATATTTTCCGCTTTATTATAATACATTTTCCACTGAGGGAGATACTGTAAACATACGAGATGTAAATATATACTGTATATACACACACACTACAGATATTTATAGTTTTTACATTTTATTGTATTTTTAAATGATATTTCTAAGTTATATATGGTTGGGAATTGAAAATGATTTATATATATATATTATGTGACAACACTTTGCTCAATGACAAACAGTATGTATCTTGTTCATCAATTAAAAGGATGTTTATTCATATGAAAGTGTGATGTGATATATACTGTACTTTAGCTGTAACCTGATGTATGGAGTTTTATTATTGACAACATGACATTGGGGGAGATGTAGAAGCAGTGATAAGGGAGGAGAATTGAGCCAGAGGAGGAGTGGCCTATGGTAACCAATCAGCTGCTCTGTATAATTTTATATTATGCAAATTATAGATGTTACTTCAGTGCTGATTGGTTGACCCCCATTATGATAAATAACTGTTCAGGCAATAGTCAGCCATGTTAACTATCAAGCAGTGACATCATCACATGAAGATACCACAGGTATTACTTCATCACAAAATGGCTGTCACAACTATGCCCAGTACACTCGGGGACAGATTCAGACCTTTTCGCTCAGGTCCGAATTCGGCCCCACCTCCAATGGTGGGGAACTACGCATGCGCATAGGCGCTAATGCGCAGACCCCCGAAGTGAGAAGGCATTCGATGGTGAGCAACCATCGAATGATTTCTCTTCTGTGCTGGCGCTTGCGAGCGATTGTGTTAGCGTACACATCCACTTGCAGTGTAGCGAGGGGATCTGGTCGCCGGGGCAACGTTAACCAGTTAGCTAGGCTCCAAATACACGCAATGTTTTGGGGACTAAGCGTGCACATGGTCTATGTGTGAATGGATTCAGAGACTTGCATCGTCGCCGAGCCATTCGCAAGCATCGGGGCGGGCCGGGGACGGACGGTGACGGGAATAGGCCCGCCCATGGAAACGTCCAACGTTTTATGGGCGTCCCCATGAAAATGCTAGGGGTTCCCATTGGTACAGAGACGGGCCGATGCCTGCCGTTAGTTAGTTGAGACTGACTTTTATTTGTGAAGGCAGGAGAAATCGTCGGATGGTCGGTTTCTCCTGCAGTGGAGGCATGCGAGGGGGTGTGTTCTCGTACACATCCCCTCCCATGTTTCTGAGGAGATTTGGAGGCAGTGGGGGCATGTATTTGGCCGGGAGGCAGGCGACGTCTCAGGCACTCGGTAAGCAGCGATGTGTAGGAACTACTCCTGATCTGCTCAGACAGAAAAATACTGGAGGGAGCCATGTGATAATAATACCATCTCAGATTCCCTGTGGTTCTACTACTCCTACTCTGACAGAAAAATACCATTGGGAGCCTTGTGATAATAATCCCTTATCCGATTCCCTGTGTTTCTACTACTCCTGCTCTGCTCTGACAGAAAAATACCAGTGTGAGCCATGTGATAATAATGCCATCTGATTCCCTGTGGTTCTACTACTCCTGCACTGCTCTAACAGCAAAATACCAGAGGGAGCCATGTGATAATAATGCCGTCTCAGATTCCCTGATGTTCTACTTCTCCTGCACTGCTCTGTTAGGTGCCAGTGATTGGCTATGTGTGTATAAAATCATATACTGATCACAAAAAAAAAAAAACCGCACACTGCTGCCCAGGGATCAGTGAATGAGGGGCTCACTGGCTCTGTGACCCCGGTCATTCCTAGTCTTCGGATATCGCAATGGGGTTTATTTGGGTGACTTTATCACATCCCATTCGATATGTACCATCTTTACCTCTCCTATGCATGGGTTAGCTGAGTATGCGCCAGGCCTACGTGTCCTCCAAGCAGGTCTTCAGTCAGCTTTTCTACGCATGTGATCAATAATACCCAGTACTGGCTAGAGACAGATATACCGCCACAAAATGATCCGGACTCATTATCAGACATACATACCAGCAAAAGAATACAGTTGTGTATTACCACTAGGGTAATTACCAGGCGCTGCACAGGGCCCCTTTTTTCAAATCAAGCAGCAGTTAAAATTAGGGATAGTCAGTCCCTGATAGATGCAAGAGAAAAAAGGGTACTTGTGTAGTTTCACGGCGCCACCGCGCGCACAGTCTGTAACAGAAACTTGGCAGCCTGCCAGAGGCTCTGTTTAACTGTGCGCGTGCCGCTCTAGCGCTGTCTGACTGTGCTCGTGCCGCTCTAGCTCTACGTTAACAGCGTAGCGGCCGGCCAGCAGCAGCAGCGCGCTGCCCAGGCGCTGACAGGTCACTGTGGTACTTGTAGTTCCACAGTGAAATAGGCAGCGCCTGGGCACCGCTGACAACGGGGGGCATGTTAAAGTGGACCTGTGTGTGTGGATCCTGCTCTTAATGGACTCCACGGACAATGTTAATTCTGTTTATTAATTAATAAATTGTAAAGAATAATTGGGTACTTGTTTCCTAGCACGGCGCCCATCGGGTCCCATCGCATACCATAACTTAAGGTATGCGATGGGACCCGACGGACACGATTTTCCGGCTTTTTTGAGGTTTCCCGACAAATGTAAAATCGGGTCCATTGCATGCCATTATAATGGCATGCGATGCGACCGACGCGACCGACCCGATTTTACATTGTAAGCATTGTATGTAATGTTAAATTCCTATGTAAAATCGGGTCAATTGTATGCCATTATAATGGCATACAATGCGACCAATGCGATGGACCCGATTTTACATAGGAACCAATGTTAAATGGCCCCCCATACCCAATTTTTGATTGTATACCCACCCTGATGGGTAATTTGTATGTCAAATGCCCCCCATTGTTAAGCCACCCCACGATGAACGCCAACCCGAAACATGGCAAGCGCAAGCCCGCAAAGGGCGGCGGTACGCGTCCTCCGACCTTTTCATACCCCACTATCCACATCGGCGTGGAGTTGATTTTATATAGTGTGGCGTGCGCAGCGAGCCACCGAGCCCGAAGCTTGGCGAGCGCAGCAAGCCCCGCGAGGGGACGCGTAATACGTCTGAAGTAATGCGCGGCCCCTCGCGAGGCTCGCTGCGCTTGCCACGCTTCATGCTCGGTGGCTCGCTGCACTCATCACACTATATAAAATCAACTCCACGCCGACGTGGATAGTGGGGGTATGAAAAGGTCAGAGGATGCGTACCGTCGCCCCTCGCGAGCTTGCTGCGCTCGCCACGCTTCGGGTTCACGTTGATCGTGGCATGGCGTTAACAATGGGGGGGTATACAATGAAAAATGGGGTCTGGGGGGCTTTTAACATTGGGGCCAATGTAAAATCGGGTCTCAGGGACCATTTAACATTGGTTCCAATGTAAAAAATCGGGTCGGCACTTTGGTTGCATGCGATGCGATTGACCCGATCTTTGCAACCCGATTGCATACATTAAATTAAAATCGATGGCGCCGTGCTAGGAAACAAGTACCAATAATTGTGTTCAATTTTTTCCTCAAATAGAGCAGTTACAAAACTTTTTTTCTCATACATACCAGCAAGACAGCCGTATACTTAACCTCCAATAAGCCGGAGGTTAACTATATGGCACCAAAGGGCAGAGGTCAGAATCATAAGGGAAATGACCCCAAAAAAGTTTAGTTAAAAAAAAAACAACAACAGAGAGACTGAGTCTTGTAGAACATTCCACCCCCTTCTCCCATTCCTTGCCAAAATTGAACTTCTTAAAGGATAAAAACAGGATATACGTTTGTCTGTTTATGTCTGCTCTATTTACACTTCATCGACGAACACAGAAAAAACAGGCGAGGCAGACAGTAAGTTATGAAAGGGGTATAAGGGACAAAAGGAACATAACAAGCAAGAAATTAAAAAATATTGCTTTTTTCTAGCTAAGATGCTGGGAAAAAAAACACTATTTTTTATTTTTTTAAAGGTGGTGTGGCCTTCAGTCAAAAGGCATTGTCCAATGGTTGCAGTACTCCCGCAATGCAATGCCTCCCCCCCCCGAGCAGGATCAAATCGGCCCCTAAGTGCACTAAGCCAGCAGCCTGCCAGTGGGTACGCTCTTTAAATCTCTCTGCACATGTTCATCTGCCCACCTGCAGCGCAGCACGGTTTTGCACAGTTGCATGCTTTTTTGCTTTGCTTGCCAATCAGAATGCTTAGATATCACACACATTTACTAAGATGGGACTTCTATTGAAGATCGCATGTTGCTATTAGCAACCATTCAGTTTCCATCTATCAACTTCTCTAGAAGGTGCTAAATAAATAAAGAAGTAGATTCTGATTGGTTGCCCGTAGCAACATCCCATGTTCAATAGGACTCCCATTTTCGTAGATAAACCCCTAAGTTTGTAAAGTTGTTTGAATACTACACCGCACCTATCGGACCCCTGTTGTTCTTCATAAAGAAGGTTGAAGACCGACTCCGGTCTGCCCTAGGTGTGGTGTCTCTGATGCTGATTTTTGGCATATGTTATGGGGATGCCCACCGGTATTTGCTTTCTGGGAGGGTATATGGGTGGGTATATGGGCTGATATCTTCCACCTATGACACCTAGGGTGACATTCTATGCTATGCGAGTATCGTTATTTTGCGGTAATTAGACCACAAAATGGCGATATCGCATTTTCCCATTAAATCGTTGATTTAATGGGATGCGCATAGGGGCTGAAATCGCATATTTTGTGCGTTAAGGTCTGGTGAATAAAAATGCGAGATTAATTCGCATTTTTATCGCATCCAGATGTTTGCGCACAGAAAAGTATACAAGTCGCTTATTTAATGCTATGCGCATTTGCACATCGCATTTTTTAAGTGACTAATTTTCGCACTAATTTCAGACCTGGGTCTGTTAGGCGAATAAGCCAGAACCCTGCACAGATCGCAATGTTCCATGCAGGGTTCTGCTGTAAAAAATAAAACAAATGGTTAAATTAAAAAAAAAAAACAAGCGCGGGGTCCCCCGCCCGAGTGTAACCAGCCCCGGGCTCACTGAGCCGGTGCTGGTGACATAAAATCAGGGTCCCCGACAAATAGGGGTCCCCTTGATTTTATGAAACCAGCACCGGGCTCAAGGTCCGGCGCTGGTTCCCAAAATACGGGGGACAAAGTGACTAGGGGTCCCCCGTATTTTAAGAACCAGCACCGGACACAACCAGCCAGCAGGGTAATGCCACAGCCGGGGGGAGACTTTTTATACAAGTCCCCCCGGCCAAAGCATTAACCCCCTGGCTGGTCAGCATGGGCAGGGGTCCTGGGGAAGTGGGGACCCCCCCAATGAAGGGGTCCCCCCCCCTCCAGGACTTACCAGCCCATGCTGATAGTCCGGGGCTGTCCTCCATGCCCCTGGGCTCTGGGCATGGAGCTGATGCTTTGTGTAAAAAAAAGAATGATAACTATTGTTTTACACTGGCGAACTATGAGTCCCAGCAAGCCTACCCCGCATGCTGGGACTTGGGGAACCACAAGTCCCAGCATGCGGGGCATTAAAGGGCCCGCTGGCACTTGTAGTTCTGCAGTGTAAAAAATAGTGCACAAAATCACACTGACACCCTGTAAAATAAAACTTTAATACACACAAAACACACTGATACTTACCTACCTTGAGCCCGTAGGTCGGTCCCTGGATCCTGGATTCTTCCTCCGGGGCTCCAGGGCAGAAGAGTCCGGTTCCGGGGCCTTGGTCCTGGTTCCGGGGCTGGTCCTGGGGTTCCGGGGCTCCTGGCGTGAAGAATCCGGGGTCCGGGATCCGTGGTAGTCCGACTCCAGAGGGGTACCTAAGGAGGAAAATCCTACTCACCTGCACCCCGGCGGCGACCTCCGGTGACAGCGCTGCTCCAGACTGGTACCCGGCTTGCAGGAGGTTGTCCGGCGCTGAGATGTTTCCTCCTCGCCGTCTCTGAACAGAATGATTTCTCGGCCAATCAGGAGCCGAGAAAGTCGGCTCCTGATTGGCCAGAAATCATTATGAATATAGACGCCGAGGGAGTAACATCTCAGCGCATCCAGAGCTGAGATATTTCCTCCTTGCCGTCTCTGAACAGAATGATTTCTCGGCCAATCAGGAGCCGAGAAAGTCGGCTCCTGATTGGCCAGAAATCATTCTGAATATAGACGCCGAGGGAGTAACATCTCAGCGCATCCAGAGCTGAGATGTTACTCCCTCGGCGTCTATATTCAGAATGATTTCTGGCCAATCAGGAGCCGACTTTCTCGGCTCGTGATTGGCCGAGAAATCATTCTGTTCAGAGAAGGCGAGGAGGAAACATCTCAGCGCCGGACAACCTCCTGCAAGCCGGGTACCAGTCTGGAGCAGCGCTGTCACCGGAGGTCGCCGCCGGGGTGCAGGTGAGTAGGATTTTCCTCCTTAGGTACCCCTCTGGACTACCACGGATCCCGGACCCCGGATTCTTCACGCCAGGAGCCCCGGAACCCCAGGACCAGCCCCGGAACCAGGACCAAGGCCCCGGAACTGGACTCTTCTGCCCTGGAGCCCCGGAGGAAGAATCCAGGATCCAGGGACCGACCTACGGGCTCAAGGTAGGTAAGTATCAGTGTGTGTGTTTTGTGTATTAAAGTTTTATTTTACAGGGTGTCAGTGGGATTTTGTGCACTATTTTTTACACTGCAGAACTACAAGTGCCAGCGGGCCCTTTAATGCCCCGCATGCTGGGACTTGTGGTTCCCCAAGTCCCCGCATGCGGGGTAGGCTTGCTGGGACTCATAGTTCGCCAGTGTAAAACAATAGTTATCATTCTTTTTTTTACACAAGTCATCAGCCCGATGCCCACAGCCCAGGGGCATCGGGGACAGCCCCGGACTATCAGCATGGGCTGGTAAGTCCTGGAGGGGGGGGACCCCTTCATTGGGGGGGTCCCCACTTCCCCAGGACCCCTGCCCATGCTGACCAGCCAGGGGGTTAATGCTTTGGCCGGGGGGACTTGTATAAAAAGTCTCCCCCCGGCTGTGGCATTACCCTGCTGGCTGGTTGTGTCCGGTGCTGGTTTTTAAAATACGGGGGGACCCCTAGTCACTTTGTCCCCCGTATTTTGGGAACCAGCGCCGGACCTTGAGCCCGGTGCTGGTTTCATAAAATCAAGGGGACCCCTATTTGTCGGGGACCCTGATTTTATGTCACCAGCACCGGCTCAGTGAGCCCGGGGCTGGTTACACTCGGGCGGGGGACCCCGCGCTCGGTTCTTTTTTTGACAACCTTGCGCTGTCCTGCAAATGTGCGATTTTCAGACATGAAAATCGCACATTTTCAGGACTAAAAACAGCGCACCACTTCGCTGCAAATCGCCCCTCTTCGCACTTTTCAGCCTCCAATGCGCATCACATTAAATATGCGCATTTAGGCAGAAAAATGCGATTTCAAAATAGACGATTTGCGGCGATGTGGTGTGCGAATTAAACATGCGCATTTAGCGCATAGCATAGAATGTCACACCTAAACTCTGCTCATTTGGTCTAGAGTAGACCTGAGCAATCTCATTCCTTGTGATATACTGTACAAATATGTCTTGTGTTTGACAAACTTGGCTTAAGTCATCATTGCAAGAAATTGAGTAGAGCGCATGGAGCTTGCAGGGACTGAGACTCCAGTGCCGGGATCTCGCGATATCGACACCCGGAAGTCTCGTCCATTGCATGCTCTGTGGAGTCCGGCAGGTAGTACGGTCCAGGCGCCAACCATAGCCACGGCGGGATAGACAACGGCGTGGGACCGAAGGAGGGATCTGACAGACCACACTACACAGGTTAGAGGTGCACTGCGGGCGGGACGGGATGCCAGCCCCCCACACCACCAGCCGATCGTACTTTCCCCTTCCCCTACTGTGCCACTACCCCACCAGCCCCTGTGCGGCAATTACCACACTGCCTACTCACTCAGGGCCTTATTCTAGTTCACTCTTTCTGACAAAATCCTTCTTAGATGGACAAAACCATGTGCACTGCAGGGGGGCAGATGTAAAATGTGCAGAGAATTAGATTTGGGTGAGTTATTTTGTTTCTGTGCAGGGAAAATACTGACTGCTTTATTTTTACACTGCAATATAGATCTCACTTTGAAGTAAAACCCCACCCAAATCTAATTCTCTCTGCACATGTCACATCTGCCCCACCTGCAGTGCACATGGTTTTGTCCATCTTTTGTCAGAAAGAGTGAACTAGAATAACACCCTCAGTGAGAACCCACAGGCAATAGTGTATATATTTATTCATTTGTGTATATTTTCATTGCAATTTATATACAGCATTTGTATTTTCGTATTTTATCACCTTTTCACTGAGATTTGTCATTTGTAACCATTGCAGTGCATTACGTAATAAACGGGTTTTCTTTTTGAACTCACACATTGGGATATTTCATTCTTCTCATACACACATTGAGCGCAGGCCTCATAACCCCCTATCTCCATTGCATGAAATTGGTTTGCTGTATCTCACCCCAATCAGTGGCATAAGTTTGTAGAAAAAGCCCGAAGGCAAGACTAAAATTGGTGCCCCCCCCCCCCCACACACACACACACAAAGCTAGAGGGAGGGGGGGGAGAGAGAGAGAGAGAGAGAGAAATCATTGTCAGGGTGACATAGACTCACCCTCCTGCGCTGCAGCGTCTCCCACCCAGCTGCCGGCTCTTTCTTTCCACCTTCAGTGACAGTCATCTCACACGCGCACTGGCTGTGTGAGGTGGGCTGTCTCCGCGGCCCGACTCCCTGCTGTTGGCTCAGTCCTCAGGTGACTTCTGCCGCGCTGCCAGGCGGCAGGGAGGAGCGGCGACGCAGCAGCTACACACAAGGGAACGGGGAGCTGCCTGCCCAGCCCACCCGCAACACTGCACGCACGGGTACGGGGGAGGGGGGTCGCCCGACCGCATGCACCAATGCACGCCGCACAGGGCTACGGGGGCTACCCAACCGCAACACTGCACGCACGGGTACGGGGGAGGGGGGGGTCACCCGCCCACCGGAACGAACACTGCACACACGGGGGATGCACGCTGCACAAGGCTAGGGGGGACGGGGCACACAGCGCCCGCACTGTGCTGCATACCATAGGCAGCGGCACTAATGAACATCAGAGACAATGGAGCCAGTGCCCCCTTTAAGCCTGGCGCCCGGCGGCAGATGACTCCATTGCCTCAGGGAGTTCTGCCACTGAGCCCAATATATACCAGTAGCAAGCATTAAGGTGCCCATACACTGAGCCGATTTGGACCGATTTAGTCAGATTCTGACGAATCGGGCCATGAAATCGGCTCAAATTGATGTCGCCTCAGGTTTGATGCGTGGTCCTGTGTGCATCGGACCTGAGCTGGTGGTCGGACCTGCTGGTCATCCGACCACCCGATCTGGGACCTCCCTCCCCGTTTGGCGGGGGGTGGGCAGCATGATCCATTGGGTGGGCAGCTCCTAGTGGCGGGGGGGGGGGGGGGCAGGCAGCTCGTAGTGGCTGTCCGGCCAGTCATTTCAAAATATTCATCAGCTGCATCCTGCCCCGCCGACTGCCAAAATGCGGCTGCAAGCTCCCAGCCGCCACCGCCGCCGCTCAGACGGCTCCTGCTGCCCGCAACTTCGAGCCACCACCACCCCGCTGCCCACCTCCCGCCACCACAGCAGCTGCCTGGGAGTATTACATAAATCGCATTCGATTTATTGCATGTAAAAATGGCACATTGAGTGCCAGATCGCACGTGAGCCTTCCAGGAAGCTGCCGGGGACTCTCACAGCCAAACTGGTCAGACTTATCCTTAAGACAAATCGTTCCATTGTATGGGGGCCTTTAGGTAATGAGGACTCGGGACATGAAAGATTTGACTTCCGTTCACGTGGCACTAGGGTGGCCAATCCCGGGATCGGGATCGGCGGGATCCCGGGATTTGGCCCCCAAAACGCCGGGATTTCAATCCAATCCCGGGATTTCGGGATTAAACTGCGCATGCGCAGTTTAATGCCGGGCAGCGTCTGAGCACTCAGACGCTGCCCGGCTTCTCCCATACCCCGCAGTGCGCAGCGTGACGAGGTCACGATGCGAGGTAACGCTGCGCAAGGCACAGCCGCACATCCCCCTCGGCCACCGAATCGCCCGCCCACCCAGCGCTCCCGGCCACCCGCCCTCCCACCCAGCGCTCTCGGCCATTGATAAGATGTTTTGTCTGCTGATGTGATGGTACTATTGCCTCTTCAACCATTGTATTATGTCACCTAACTGTTTATAACAATTCTATTGTGTTCTGTTAGTCTGATTTATGGAACCCAGCTTCTATACTTACGGACATGTTTCTGTTAGAGATGGGGCCGAAGATTTGGATTTGGATTCGTCGCCGGGATTTGGATTAGGCTTTGTCAAACAGCAGTGAAAGGCATTTTTTTAGTCCCTAGAGTAATAATAACCTCAATAACATAAATGTCCAGCCCTTTTCAGACAATTTTGGCCACTTTACACCTCACAATATGGATTTTAGGGCAAAAGGTCGCACCGAGGTAGCTGGATAACTATGCTAAGCCACACAAGTGTGCGGCATGAACACGTGGCTCATGTAAGAGTGGCACTGCAGCGGCAGACAGGATGGCAGTTTGAAAAAGTAGGCCTCAAAAAGCACATAATGGCAAAAAAAAGAGGTGCAAGATGGAAATGTCCCTGGGACACACACCCACCTTCTGACAGCATATATTATGGGTGCACTACACACAAAGAATGAATAAATAAAGACAAGAAAATTTGATTAGGATTTTTTAAATGTAATTTGTTTTTAATGCGCAGCTTGTATAACGCTGCTTGAACACAGAACAATCACACACGCAACTTGTGGTGTATACTATTGGAGTGCAGTATACAGCAAAAAAATAAAGAACGGCCAAATGTATTTTTATATTGTATTTCTTTTTTATGGACGGTCCTTGGATAACACTGTGTGGACTGTGGAGGCAGAACAATCACACATGGAACTTGTTCTGCTTCTTCTGACAGTATATATGGTGTATAGTCTGCACTGCACAAGTTCACAACACCCCTCTGTCTGCACTGCACAGCACCCCTCTGCAGTATGCACAACACCCCTCTGTAGTCTGCACAACACCCCTCTGTCTGCACTGCACAACACCCCTCTGCAGTCTGCACAACACCCTTCTGAGTCTGCACACTAATGCAATGATGACTGAGTGATTGATGACAACAAGTACAAGTTCAAGGTTAAGTTAAACACCCCGGTGCCAAACCCCTCTGCAGTCTGCATGCACTGCACACAACACACCTGTTTCTGCTCTGCACTGCACAACACCCCTCTGTCTGCACTGCACAGCACCCCTCTGCACACTAATGACTCTGAGTAATTGATGATGACAAGTACAAGTTCAAGTTAAACACCCCAGTGCCAAATCCCTCTGCAGTCTGACTCTGCATGCACTGCACACAACACACCCCTGTCTGACTCTGCACTGCACAGTACCACTCTGCAGTCTGCACAACACCCCTCAGTTAAAGTTTAAAACACCCCAGTGCACAACGCCCCAGAAGCCTGCCACCTCCGTGAACGGCAGAGCTGTGCGCAGCAGGAAGCGTGACTGTGAAATGTCGCCGAACTCTCGGGACGCCGAGCTTTTATAGACTCGGTGTCTCGTGAGAATCCGATGCCAGCTTCCCGCATTCGGAAACTCGCGAGTGCTGCCTGTGGGCACTTAGGCCGGCTATCGGCTATGTTCGGAGCGGTTCAGATTCCGTGGAATCCGAACCGCACATCTCTAGTTTCTGTAACTAGATATATGCTCTATGATGCTATGAATGACTAATGACCCTGTTTTTGACATATCTGTATTATGTTTATTGAAATTCCTCTTTAAGGTGCCCATACATGCTGCTAGAATCGCTTGTGTTATGGACTAAATCGCATCGCACGCATGCGTTTTGCATGCAATGTGAATGCGATGTGATGCGATCCGAAAGCAGTACAAAAAGTATGTGCAGCACATCCTTTTTGTACTGTGCGATGCGATGCCCGACGGAGTGCGCATTGCATTGCATTGCACGCTGTGTGCTATCGCAGCGTGTATGGGCACCTTAACAGGGACAAGTGCTCTTTTTTTCTATGTAATGGTTTTTATTTATTTTGTATTTTGAATTTTTCAAATTTCAATAAAAATCTACACAATTTAAAAAAAAGGTAAATACTGTAATGGTAGCCAAATTATTCCATTATCATGACACAAAGGGGGTCTATAATCCAGTATTTTAGGAGAAAACAGTACTTCCATGTACTTTATTGAGAAGTGTGAACAAAACTTTTTTTTTGAGATGTTGAAAATATCTGCTAAACATGCCAGCATCACTCACATTTGTTATGTACATTCAAATAAAAACTGTGTAATAAAAAAGATGATAATTCCTATATAAGGTAATATTATTGGTCATTATGAAGAATACAAATGTTTGCTTGCCAATTTTTCCACCTATTGACAAATTCACTTGGCACTCAAAGGGTTAATTAAAAGTAGGTACACATTGCTCAGAACTGAGGCCCTTATTCTGGTCTGTTTGGATGGCTGCGTGCGTTCGCATGCAGCCAATGTTTCTGATTTGCGCATGCACATACGCATTTCTGCGCATGTGCATGAGTTCGGTGCATGCACACACGGTGAACAGACTGTTCAAGCACCCAAGATAGCGGGCGGGGGGACAGAGAGGGGCGTGGTGTGGCGGGGTGTCCCATTAGCATATGGGAACGCCCAGGGTTTCATGGGCGTTCCCATGAGAATGCTGGGTGTTCTCATGGTAATGGGTCAATGACACGGGTAAAGGCAGCTGCCTACCCACTTCACAGCTGCCCACCCACTTCACCCGAGCGCCCACACATATATGGGTCGGCGACCTTCGAATGATGGCGATGGCGCACATATATAAAAGTGACTCGGAAGTCACTTATATATCAGAACCAGAATCTACTTTATTGGCCATGTATACATGTGTACACTAGGAATTTTTTGTGGACAACTGGTGCTGCTAGTAATATACACATGTATACATGGCCAATAAAGTTGATTCTGATATATAACTGACTTCAGAGCACCATCATTCGAATGATATGGGCGGATCGCACAAGGCTGCGAATTGATGTTGCTGTGTAACATCCATTATTTATATGTAATATCCAGATTTATATATACTACAAATGCATACTGCTTTATCCGGAAAGAAGCTCTAGTGCCATCTTATGGAGAGAACAGGAATTGCTCACCTATTTTCATTTCCAATAATTCTGTCTGCATGAGCCTTACCTTGCGGTGGCGAAATTCACCAGTTCCAGATCCACCAAAACCGTCAATCCCCAACTGGACCCACCAGTGAGGAACGACGACCCTTTCGGGAATCAGGGATATTTAACATATTAAAAATGCTTGATGTGGATCCCGGTTGGGATCGGGGAATCAGGATTTTTACTTAATATTCCTGATTCTCTGACCCAGCTGGCTGGAAACATTGCAGCAACTAATTGCTGATTATTCGGCCATTATATTATTTAAAAAAATAACAAATGATATACAGATATACAACACAACATTTCTCAACTGTTTAAATGAACAAAGATGGCTGCTGTCCTGACAAGGTTACGGTATAAATAGTAGACCATGTCTAATGGTCGATGCCTTGGAATGGCTGAAATGCTCAAGGTCGACACAAGATTATAGTCCACATATACATGGACGACATTAGTAAGGACATGACTTGTTCAAAATTTTTTTGAATTGGGGGTTATTCAGTCTTGATCACTGCTAAATTGCACTCAGGTGTACGCTGCCCAATCAGAGTGACATCACACCCAGTGAGCCCCAATAACAGTAACGGTGCCACCCTCTAGTGGCCGACGCCCATAGGCAATTGCCTAAAGCTGCCTATTGGTCAAGGCCGGCTTTGTCTCTGGTCAGTACGGATACGTTCACTAGGTAGACAAGCATTAGGTTGACACCACTAGGTCGACTCGATATGCATGAAGGTGGACATGACTTACAGTTGACATGCAGGAAGGTCGACATGACTGAAGGTTGACATTGGTTAGGTTGACAGGGTCATAAGGTTGACATGCATTAGGTAGACATGGGGAAGATTGACAGTCACAAAGGGTTTTTCATTTCTTCTGTTTTGAGCCGACATGCGCCGACAGGCGGTATCTCATGCCTTACCATCCACTAGGGCTAGGTGGGAGAATAAAATAGTGTGCGGAGCGCAGCGGAGCACCGTGCCCGAAGCAGGGCGAGGGCAGCGAGCAGACACAGTGCTACGTTTCAGTGTCCATGTCGACTGTGTTGACAATCGGGAAAAAAAGTGAGAAACCCCATGTCGACCTTCCCCAGGTCGACCTAACCCATGTCAACCTTCAGTCATATCGATCTTCAGTCATGTTGACCTAGTGGTGGTAGTAGCTAGGTGCTGTCTGTCCAATGATCCATACTCGGTCAGTAGGCAGCTCTGTCCGAGGCCACACGTGAAGCAGCGCCGAGTGGAGGCATCATGATTATGGAGCCGGGTTGGAAGCTCTGTAAGCGTGCGACCATCCGGAGATGTAAAAAAGAACCTACCAGTGCATTCCTGTATTATGGGTGGAAGCCAGAGTATTGAGGAAACTCACACAAGTACGGGGAGAATATACAAACTCCGCACAGATAGGGCCATGGTGGGAATTGAACCCATGACCTCAGTGCTGTGAGGCAGTAATGCTAACATTACACCGTCCGTACTGCTCCTAACCATAAAAGTATAAAAAGTCTATACTAGTTGGGAAATAAGATTAAAGGGTTGATAGAAGCCATTAATATTTCCTAAAGAAAGAAAACTCCATCTGCGCTGATATTAACTCTTTGAGTGCCAACATTGCTTGTCCGATCATCGAAATATCTGCTATACATGCAGACGTCGCTCACAGTAAATAAATACAAATACAGCCAATTCATTGAAGTTTAGTTAAATATTGCACCCAGTGCCAGATTAAGCCTTCGGGGGGGGGGCCCGGGGTACTTTAGCCAGGGGGGCCCCCTTGCACTTGTCATTACTGGCCACACACTGCATAGGAAAATATTATACTGTCAAAACAGTAAAAGGAAGTATAAACTTGGTCAATGGGTAACTGCATATATATATATATATATATATATATATATATATATATACACACACACAAACACACATACACATAAATACATACCATATGAAAAGCCTGTGTTTTGTCCCTCTGCACCTTACTCTGTAGGAGACCTCACAGTCCTAGTGCTGCCTTTGATTAAAAACCCTCCCATGACTAAGCTGCTGCTGTTCTCCATGGGCATGTAATGAGTTCCACCCATTAGAGCTCAGCACAAACCTCTCAGCCTCTGCCCTCTGGTTTAAAGTATCATGGGACTTAGTCAACTCCCAGTAATGCACTGCACACTTGTGCAGTCAGTGTGCCTTGGCTCCCGATGCTCAGCACCATTAATCATTGTCACATTGGCAGATAGGTGAAGCTGCAGCACTACCCCACTCCCATGCACAAAACCTTTAGCTAAAAGGTGGGGGGCCCAGGGGCACTAACCCCTTGTGCCTCCATTATAATCTGGCCCTGATTGCACCTAAGAAAAAGGTGCGGTGGCAGAGTCAAGGATGGGCTGATCTGTTGCAATGCCGAGGGGCGGTTCGAGGGAGATGGAGGGCTATTCGGGATGGTTGCCCCCCTTTCCAGAGGACTGGGAGGGAGACCCGATTTCCATAACCAGAGTTGCCTACTCTGGTTATACCCCTTTCCGATCACAAAAATAACCCAGGGAATCGCCTGGCAAACCTGGCAATTCGACCTGGGTTATAAGAAGGGTTAAAAACTGGTAAATGGACATAGTGAATAGATTGACACAGCATAAGGTTGACAGGAGTTTTTTTGTGATATTCTTCAAATTTTTTACTTTTTCACACTTTACCATCCATGATGACAGACTGCTATTACAGTTGTGTGGAGACTGTTAGCGCAAGACTTCTGATCTTATTCCTGCATCTGGGTGATAAGTGCCTTGCATTGTAACACCTACCTGATTTCTTGGCCATAGAGTTCTTGAGTATCCTGAAAATTCCTGGTGACTGGATCCTGTCCCCACAGACGTTAGTTCTTCAACGGTCTCCTTTAGCCTAAATTTACTTCACCGTTTTATTGTTTCCAGGATCTCTATAGTCTATTTTCTATGGGCAGTATTCAATGAGAATTATGACGATGTGCAGCGAATCCTGTTTAGGATTCGCTGCACATTCGCCACTGCCCGCCACGTTCCGGAGCCTCGCCGGCTCAGTATTCAACGAGTCAGGGGCTCACTGCCCCTGACCGGCGAATTTTAACTCCTGCGGCGATGCCGCAGGGAGCCTGAGGACGGCGGCAGGCAGGGAGATGGAAGTCTCCCTGCCTGCCCCAGAACGTTTGTGGGGGGGAGGTGGGCTCCCCGGGATAGCCAACAGGGGACCGGGTATTCACTACACCCGATCGTGCATATGTAATGATCGGGTGCAGTGAATATATGAATATCTAATGAGCGGCTCTCGGCTCCAGCCCCCTGCTGGCTGCTGTGTAAAAAAAAAAATTAAATTAAATATATATTCATGTGCTTACAGCACATGAATAAAAATAGCATGCCCCTCCTCAGAATAAAATTCCTGATTTTTTGACACCAAATGTAAAAAACAAAACACTTTATTTTAAAAGTTCACATTCCACTTCACCATAAAAAGCGATTGCTACTCGGTGAATCATGGCGATAAAAACCTTGAAATGTATTCGCCATCTGGTCATTGAATAGGGTGATTCACCGTTTTAGTCAAAAAAATCGCCGTACAGCACGAAAATAGCACAAAATCACCATAAAACATGGCGAATCAGCCTCATTGAATACTGCCCTATGTAGTATTTCTGCTGAGTCATTGGGCAGTATTCAATGAGGCTGATTCGCCATGTTTTATGGCGATTTTTATGGCGATTTTGTGCTATTTTCGTGCTGTAAGGCAATTTTTTTGACTGAAACGGTGAATCACCCTATTCAATGACCAGATGGCGAATACATTTCAAGGTTTTTATCGCCATGATTCACCGAGTAGAAATCGCTATCTTTTTATGGTGAAGTGGAATGTGAACTTTTAAAATAAAGTGTTTTGTTTTTTACATTTGGTGTAAAAAAATCGGGAATTTTATTCTGAGGAGGGGCATGCTATTTTTATTCATGTGCTGTAAGCAGCCAGCAGGGGGCCGGGAGCCGAGCCGCTCATTAGATATTCATATATTCACTGCACCCGATCATTACATATGCACGATCGGGTGTAGTGAATACCCGGTCCCCTGTTGGCTATCCCGGGGGGCAGCCTGTGCTGCTTGGCTCCCGGGGAGCCCACCTCCCCCCCACAATTGTTCTGGGGCAGGCAGGGAGACTTCCATCTCCCTGCCTGCTGCCGTCCTCAGGCTCCCTGTGGCATCGCCGCAGGAGTTAAAATTCACCGGTCAGGGGCAGTGAGCCCCTGACTCGTTGAATACTGGAGCCGGCGAGGCTCCGGAACGCGGCGGGCAGTGGCGAATGTGCAGCGAATCCTAAACAGGATTCGCTGCACGTCTTCATTTTTCTCATTGAATACTGCCCTTAGTTGCATATCATCCTATATAAAAAAAAACCCTGCTGCTGCTCCTCACCTTGATGGTACGCTGACAGCCATTAGATGGCGCCACTGAGCTCTCTCATTTTGATGAACTGGTAATTAGTATTAAATATTTCTTTATTGCATTTACTATGTAGACCCCGGGTGTGAATGCTTAAACATGGGATTGCTGTATCCCTAATGATACAGTAGCTCATGTTTGTAATAACCTCATTCTGCCTGTGCTGGGCTGGGGTAAGAGGCTGCTTCTCTCTCAGCCAATCAGAGGGCTGCCCAGTATTTTAAATAGTTTTTTTCAAATTCTGCAGCCGCCACTGACCCCCGCTGTCCGCCATCGGTCCTGCGCGGCACTGCGTTACATCGCCAAGAATACTCTTGACTCCCACTCCCCGAACTCGCCACCAGTGCTGCTGCTGCCGATCGATATGGTTAAACCACATGTGATCGCTCATGCAATTCGATAGATATTATGTGCAGCACATAATAGCTATCGATGTGACATTCGACAGGTGCGCCTGCGCATTGCGTCGGGTCAAAATTGAAGGATTGCATGCAATATCGCCCTAATGTATGGGCAGCATAAGTGCAGGCACAGGCAGAGTCTAATCCAAGGTGAATAGGATGAATGGCTTCAAGGACAACAGCTACAGATACAGGTAACTGCGGTGCTTGTATTGGCGTCCAGCTAATGACGTGCGCAGATAAGCTCGTACAAGGCAGCGGATCACATTCACATTCTGCTCCCCTATAATCTGTATTGCTACTGACTATTCCTTTCCTGCCTTGGCTTCTGTGCACTGATGGCATGCTTCTGTGCGTAGACAGAGGGTCAGGTGTGTACTACACAGAAACTGGTGCATGCACCTAGGGGGTTATTCTGATTCACTCGGAAAGACACAATCACTCTCTAATGGACAAACCCAAGTGCACTGCAGGTGGGGCAGATGTAACATGTGCAGAGAGAGTTAGATTTGTGTGTGTGTGGGGGGAGGGGGGGGGGTTGTACTTCAAACTATGTCCTCAATGGTTAAAGTGATGATCCTGTGGGAGTGATCAAGGATACATCGGTATCTGTACTAATTGAATATTCAATTTATATTGTAATGTATTGTTTTGTTTGTTTTTGTATTTAATAAATCTTTTCTATTGACTATTTTTGTACCTTTGAGCGTCCCACGATCCTTTTTTTCTTGTGCTGAGCTTTGGAGGCTGGCATTCCTCCAGCGTGGTGGCTGCAGGGTGACACATTACACCACTCGGTACTTGTTTCCTAGCACGGCCACAATCGTGTGGATCCTGTACCTTTAAGTTAAGGTACACGATCCACACGATGGACCCGATTTCCTTTGAAATCAGGTCCATTTTGCCGGCAAAGGGTCAAAATCGGGGGCATCGCGTCGGTCGGGACCATTAACATTGGTCCCGACGCGACCGACGCGATGCCCCCGATTTTGCCATAGGCTTCAATGTTAAAATATTTTTTAACATTGAAATCGGGAGGATCGCGTCGGTCTTGTGCCATTATAATGGCACAAGATGAGATGGACTTGATAAAGTCCATCTCACCTTTAAAAAAATGTGAAAAATGTGAAATGGGCCAATATGACCCATTTCACATTATAGATGTCCCCGTCGTCACCCCACGATAGACGCCAACCCGAAGCGCGGCGAGCCCGCGAGGGGCGGCGGTGCGCGTCCTCCGACCTTTTCATTCCCCTACTATCCACGTCGGCGTGGAGTTGAGAATAGAATAGTGTGGCGAGCGCAGCGAGCCACCGAGCCCGAAGCGTGGCGAGCGGACGCGTATAACTTCACAGGTATACGCGTCCCCTCGCCACGCTTCGGGCTCGGTGGCTCGCTGCGCTCGCCACACTATTCGGTACTCTTTACCTAGAACGGCGCCCGCGATTAGAATCGCGGGCGTCGGGGGTAAAAAATCGCGGTCATCGCGGGCATCGCGGGTAAATCGCGGGTACATAAAAATCGTGTACCCGCGATCACCGCGATTTTCCCATAGGGAACAATGTTAAAAAGCCTGATTGACCGCGATTTTACTTTAAAATGCCTCAATGCCCGCGATTTTCACATAGGAATCAATGTTAAATGGGCTACAGAGCCCAAATAGTCACAATTAACCCTTAAATGGCACCCCAATTTTTGTACGCCACCCCACGATCCACGCCAACCCGAAGCGTGGCGAGCGCAGCGAGCCCGCGAGGGGCGGCGGTACGCGTCCTCCGACCTTTTCATGCCCTACTATCCACGTCGGCGTGGAGTTGAGAATAGAATAGTGTGGCGAGCGCAGCGAGCCACCGAGCCCGAAGCGTGGCGAGCGCAGCGCGCCCCGCGAGGGGACGCGGATACCTTCACAGTTATACGCGTCCCCTCGCGGGCTTCACAGGTATCCGTGGCGAAAAGCGGACACCTGTGAAGCCCGCGAGGGGACGCGTTTACCTGTGAAGGTATCCGCGTCCCCTCGCGGGGCTCGCTGCGCTCGCCACGCTTCGGGCTCGGTGGCTCGCTGCGCTCGCCACACTATTCTATTCTCAACTCCACGCCGACGTGGATAGTAGGGCATGAAAAGGTCGGAGGACGCGTACCGCCGCCCCTCGCGGGCTCGCTGCGCTCGCCACGCTTCGGGTTCGCGTGGATCGTGGGGTGGCGTACAAAAATTGGGGGGACATTTAAGGGTTAATTCTGCCTATTTGGGCTCTGTAGCCCATTTAACATTGATTCCTATGTGAAAATCGCGGGCATTGAGGCATTGAATGCAAAATCGCGGTCAATCTGGCTTTTTAACATTGTTTCCTATGGGAAAATCGCGGTGATCGCGGGCATCGCGTCGCGGCCGTTTATGTACTGCCCGCGATGTCGCGATCACCGCGATGGGCGCCGTTCTAGGTAAAGAGTACCCACTATTCTATTCTCAACTCCACGCCGACGTGGATAGTAGGGGAATGAAACGCTTCGGGTTGGCGTCTATCGTGGGGTGGGGTTTACGTCGTTAAATTTGGGGGTCTAGGGAATATTTTACATTGAATCCAATGTAAAATCGGGTCCCAGGGACCCGATTTACATTTCATTCAATCAAAAAATCGGGTCGGTCGCGTCGATCGCATCGCATGCGACCAAATCGCATGCGATGCGATCGACCCGATTTTTCCGACACGACCACCCCGATGTAAATCGGGGTGGCCGCGCTAGGAAACAAGTACCCACCACTCTATTCCCTAGCGCTGTAGACACCTTTTTCTATTACCTCCCAACTGTCATGATATTTGCTGGACAGTCCCATTTTTGGGGGGACTGTCCTGCTGTCCCACCAGTGTGCAGCAGTGTCCTGCAGGGGGTGGGGTGGGGGGCAGTTAGGGGACTTGCTTATCAGAGGGGCTCACAGGGCATGTCCCCATAGTGTAAAAAACGGGGGCGTTGTAACAGTGTGCCCCGGTGCTGGGACAGCATCCATGCTCCCAGCACCGGAGCTCCAGCAGCAGGCAGGGGAGATGGAGCTGTGTCCCCAGCGGGACGCAGCTCCAGCTAGCTCTGGGATGAAATAACTGATCCTGGCGCTGAAGGTCCAGGCGGGGGAAGAGGCGGCTGTTTGTAATTGGCCCCTTTGTGGCCGCCAATGAAAGCCGCCGCTCCCGACATTTGAACAATGGCGCCCTTCGGGAGCCAATCACGGCTCCCAAATTGGCAGCCAATAAAAACCATCCGCGGCGAGCCAATCAGAGCTCGCCGCGCTGTAATCGGCCCCGCCCCCGGCATCTGACGTCAGACGCCGCCGGGAGGTGAAGAGGAAGGAGGAGCAACGGAGGAAAATGTCAGTCACACAAGAACAAATTATACAGTAGGACCCCCAGGTATATTACAATATTTGATGTAACCATTCCATATACGGAGGTGTGCTACCACCAGAACAATGGGCAATATCGAGAAAAAAAGAGAAAAAGAGTGTCCTTTAATGTGGGTGCACCTAGTGCTAATAAAAAGTAACTTTTAATAAGCAATTGTAAAATAAACTGCGAAATATGTTAAAAATATAGCAAAGACAAACAACAATAATAGTAGGAAATCACACGTAATTAAAATAAAGGTGGCAAGTAGATCGCTCTCTCACAAATATTCAGGGTAATCTGAGTTAGGTTGTTATAGTTGTGTTGCACCACACACACTTAGTCAGTTCTAGGGCTTTGTGTTGTAGTTAAGTAGTCGTGACACATTTAGGTTTCGTTAGGCTCTGCACGGGTCTGGTGTTTGTCTCCTTACAGGGACCTGTGAGGTGAACCGAAGGTTGGAGTACAAGAGTGAGGACGGTGAGTGTCATCTTGTCTGTCCGTCTGTGTGTGTGTTCCTGCCTATCTCCCTTCCTTCCTCCATCCAGGGCGTATGTGGACCTTGCACCCCCCAGGTAAGTGGTCCGACGACACCTGCACGGAAGCAGGCACCACACCACACCGCACCGCCCCTACACCGCTCTCACATTGTGACTCACTCTTTGCATAAGCCACACCCCTTTTCTGGCTTATGTTGTGGGGAGTTCCATTTTAAATAACCACACAACGGCCACGAAGCCACTGCTTGGCACATCGTATACATTGACACTGCTTGGCACTTCGTATAATAGGCACTGCCGGGCACAATGGCCATGTAATCGCTTTGGGGCTGCATATACAGAAAGGTAGAAGGAGATATATTATGGTGAGATGTAATCAGTGGCGGATTAGCCACGGGGCAACAGGGGTGGTCACCCCAGGGCCCCCACACCCGCCACTCCACTGCTGTGGTGGTGGGAGGGTGGCAGGCAGCGTAGGGTCGGACAGTCATGTATTGCTGTCGGGCAGGGGGTCCCTGCGGCGTATGTGAACTCAGCGGTCCCATCTGCCACAGGGACCCTGCCACTGACTGCCCATCCGCCGCAGTGACCCCCTGCCCGCCAGCAGTACATGGACCCTGCTGCACAGATCCCTGTGCTGCCCAGGTACGGGGGGGGGGGGGGGGGGGGGCAGGGGGGTGATGCCTCCATCCGGGGAAGGGGGGAATGATGCCCCTGTGGGGGGGGGGGTGGTTTGGTGATGCCTCCGTGGGGGGGGGTGTTTGTTAATGCCTCCATCGGGGGCGGGGCCGACAGACCTTTTTTGTCCAGGGCCCCCACAGTCCTTAATCCGGCCCTGCATGTAATATAGAAAGATGTCTGTCCACAGCACAGGCCTACAGTCAGTGATGGAGTCATGTGAACGGGTGACAGGAATGATAAGCAGGATGAGAGTTCCTTACAACCACAGACATTCCCAGTGGGCTATTTTCCATTCTACACAGTAAATGATTACACCGTGTGCAGCTCTCGGTCTCTCTGAAGTGTTTGCAGCAAGGCGAGCTTAGCCAGTGTCTCCTATGTCTGTATTATAGAGATACATCTGTCTCACGTGTCACTCTGCCACCTCTACACTCAGCAGGTGTCAGGCAGAGGCTGGTGTAGCTACAGCACGCACCCATGCTGTCATATACACTCTGCTGCTACTGGGTGCTGAGGCCTTATCTAGGAAAGTGATAACAGGCATACATCGCTCAGTAGCAGCATGCGGTGGGGAAAATGTGTTATATGCTTGTGTGTGATACTGTCTACTCTCCAGCAATAACTGGGAGGTATCCAAAACTTGCGTGGTGCTCCAAGTCACCTGGGAAAGTGAGCAAGTCTCCCAGACCATGGTTGCCTACCCTGCCAGAATGGCCAGGAGGCTACCAAATATCGGATCCCCCGTCGTGCCCCCCCCCCCCCCCCCCACCCCCCCATCTCCCCGGAGGCAGGTAGTTAAATTGACACGATTCTCTGCTTCTCAGGGGGAGGGTGGGGTTAAATATGCAAATTGTGCCCTTTTAGCCCCAACCCCTCCTCAAAGACCCACAAATTGAGGCTTTTGCATTACTGGAGGCAGGCCTTGATGACATCTACATGTGGCCACGCCCCCAGAAGTTGCCCCGGAGAGGAGACTATAAAAGTAGGCAAGTATGGCCCAAACCCTCTACCCAGTTGCTGAGATTTGTGCTGAATCACCCTAACCACACCCCCTCCTGTACAATGAAGGTAATCTATGCATGGCATGACCATGATAATGTGATCATGGATGTCACACCCTTGCCTCTCCCCAAATGCACTGCCCCCTGTACCTCCCACACAAATACCTCCCAACTGTCCCAATTCCCATGACCGGAAGTGTCCCGCGTGGGGTGGGAGGAAGTTTGGGGTCCACCCGGATTTCACTGATCTGCTGAGTAGAGCAGCATGAGTAGATGTACATGCGTACAATGTCTATTCACTGAAGAGGGGCTAGGGGCATGGCCAGCAGCTCACACAGCGCTGGCCATGTCCCCTACAGCTCCGACAATGGGGGTGTGGAATGCGGAGTTTATGCGGTCATAGGCTACGCCCTCAACCACAAGGCCATGTCCCTAATCTGTGGGTGAATTCCTTTAACTCACACAAATGTTCCCAATCATTTTACATGACAGTTGGGAGGCAATCGCACACGCACCCACTGTGATAGTGCATCCCACCCACTGAGTGATATGCAGGCAGGTGGTGATATACAGGCAGGCAGTGGTATGCAGACAGGGGGTGGTATGCAGGCAGGAGGTGGTATGCAGGCGGGAGGTGGTGTACAGGCAGGAGGTGGTATGCAGGCAGGAGGTTGTATGCAGGCAGGTGATGGTATACAGGCAGGAGGTGGTATGCAGACAGGGGGTGGTATACAGGCAGGGGGTGATATACAGGCAGGTGTGGTATACAGGCAGGGGGTGGTATACAGGCAGGAGGTGGTATGCAGGCAGAGGGTGGTATGCAGGCAGGTGTGGTATACAGGCAGACAGTGGTATGCAGGCAGGAGGTGGTATGCAGGCAGGTGGTGGTATACAGGCAGGAGGTGGTATGCAGGCAGGCGGTGGTGTGCAGGCAGGCGGTGGTGTGCAGGTATGGGGTGGTGTGCAGGCAGGTGGTGGTATGCAGCCGGTGTTATACAGATGGGTATGGTATAGGGTTCCGACAGTCGGAATCCCCACAGTCATAAGCCCAACTTCGGGATTCCGACTGGCTGGTCTCAGACAGCATGGCGAGCACAACAAAGCCCCTTGTGGGCACGGTGGCTTGCTACGCTCGCCACCTATTCTATTCTCTCTCTATGGGGGTCATGGACCCCCACGAGGGAGAAAAGCTGGTGGCCGTCACGAACCCGTCTGTCAGTGTTTTAACAGTTGGGATCCCGACATCGGGTAAATGACTGTCGGGATCCCAACATTGGGTAAATGACTGTCTGGATCCCGACTGTTGGGACCCCGTCTGGCACCCATACAGAAAGGAGGTGGTATGCAGGCAGCTGGTGGAATATAGATAGGAGGTGTTATTCAGGCAGCCAGTGGAGGTGGTACAGGTAGGAGGTGGTATACAGGAAGAAGGTGGTATACAGGCAGATGGTGGTATACAGGCAGATGGTGGTATACAGGCAGATGGTGGTATACAGGCAGGAGGTGGTATACAGGCAGGAGGTGGTATACAGGCAGGAGGTGGTATACAGGCATTTGGTGGTATGCAAGTAGGCAGTGGTATACAGGCAGGCGGTGTGTCAGCCACTCTGACAGACGGTGCTGGTTCCCTAGCAACCAGGGACAACAGGGCACTTCTGCCCCGCCACGCCGAATCACATCCACCTGGCTCGGCGACAGGGCACTTTCACCCAGCAGGGCCCGGCTATGCCGCATCACTTCTGCCCTGCACAGCAGTGTCATTTCCATACGGCGTTGCCCTATGCAATGCCAGCAATCCGCCCAGAGGTGGCCGGGAAACAGGGGACCCCGGACAGCGCGCCCTTCACCACTGGCCGTGTTCAAGGCCAGGGGCAGGCGCACATGGTGGCAGCTGATTGGCCATCTCATCCCTTTAAAGGGATGCTGCCTTGCCCAGCCCCGTTGGTGATATTGCCATGTTGTGGACATCACTTGCCCTCCTGTCAGCTCCTGTCTTTTCAGCAGCTCCGGGTTCCGTCTTTGGCTGCTCCTAGGTCATCGTTGCATAAGTGGTCCTAGGTCTGCGTCTGGATTGCTCCTGTCCCTGTAATTGGCCTGGTGTCGGTAGACAGTTACCCCTCCAGGTAGTCCCCTATTAGGTAGCCATCTTTTTGACCTTGCACCTCTGAAGATCGCTGATTCCTTGTCTTCTCATAAGACCTGGTTGCACTGGAGTTGGGGCAGACCTAATTTGCCCCTTCAGATGTAGCGATTACAGGTGGAGTCTTAGCTTTTGCAGGTTTTAGCCATCTAACAGAGGTAGCATAGGGCCCGCAGTGACCGCTCTAAACAACGGTCCCAGCTGTGGGTTCACGCCGAAAACCAGAATATTGCTCAGAACCCTAACACGGTGGTGTGCATGCAGGAGGTGGTGTGCAAGCAAGGGAGCGTGGTATGCAGGCAGAGGATGGTATGCACCTCCTCCTACATTTCCATTGCTTAAATCTGGCATATGGTAACCTGCTGCGAGCAGCTTATCATACGCGATCCAATCTGAATAAGGCACATCGATCGCAGTTCACTACTAGTGTACAGAAAAGTCACTTTCGTGAATTGCAGATCTGATCTTGGGATGAAAATGATCTGATCATCACTGTGAATACCTGCAATGTATGGGCGTGGATTGGTGGACTGGAGAATAGTCACATCAGGAAAAAAAAAGCAGAATCTAAGAGTTGTCTCTAGGTGTGATTGCTGGTGTAAGAAACACTCATATCTCAGGGAGAAGTTGGCTTACGGCTGTTTCATTTTCAGTCTACATCTTCCAGCCCTTGTGACTCTTATTAGCAAACTGCGGAATTCTATTATAGAGCAGGGTTGCCGACTTTCTCATTCTCCTCTCCGGGAGAAGCCCGGAGAGGAGAGATTCAGTAGCCGCTCGGGGGGCGGGGCTTAAGCGTGACATCACTAAGCCCCGCCCCCATGCTGGTAAACCAGCGAATTCAGTGATCTCCGTGGAGGGGGCGGGGCTAAAATGACGCGATTGTGTCATTTTAGCTCCGCCCCCTCCTCTGAGACCCGAGGATCGCGGCATTTTAATGCCGCGATCCGGGGGACAGCGGGGGTCCCCCCTTAATCCGGGAGGGTTGCCCACCCTTCCGGGGGGCCGGGAGGGAGCCCCGATTTTCGGGAGACTCCCGGAAATTTCGGGAGGGTCGGCAACCCTGTTATAGAGTGTTATAGAGGCTGTTACTTGTTATGTTTAACAGCGTAGGATAAATTCCTCTTTCCCATAGAAATGCAGGGCATGTCATTCAGAAATATTTGAAGCAAACAGAACGCGTCACCTCCCATCCCCAAAAGTCATAAAAATGGAGTACATTACCTCAGACGACCCTGTCAGGGAACATGTGTGCCTGGCTTAGTTCCTCCTTAGACCTACAGAACCTGAAAAGTGGAGATTGGAGCTAAGCAATTGCAAATAAATAACAAGGGAAGTAAAGAGCACAATAAAACACTACCATAGTAAAGGACTGACATATGTAGGGCATGTGATCAAAGCAGAAGACAAGTGACACCCAATCTCCAGGATCTCTGTTGGTAGATGGAGTCCTGCCAATGCCAGAAGCGATGATGAATTTTTACCCCGGCTCAACAACCCAGAGCCGCGTATCGCTATTTACCTGCTCGCCTGTGGGTGCAGACAGTTAGATGGGGCGTGCCACGAGGCCAAGTCCACTTGACTTGTGTACCCATTGGCTGTGGCCACGCACCCTTGTCGTGAAAAGCTACACATTGCGGAGGGATTATTAGAGACCTTGACCGACCCCCGTCACTGTGCTGCAGACGATAGGAAGACCCATTAGAACATTTTAGATGGTTGCTTGTATAACGGTTAGGCCCTGTCTGCTATTGAGGCTCTTTAGATTTGAAATCACTATAACAGTGAAAAATATATTAAATATTTAAAATATTGATAACATTTCGCCCTATATTTACTAGCAAAAAACCCCAAACTAATAAAACATTATATTCTTGAGTATCCCTTATAATTGGTCCTGTTGTGACTCAGACAGGGGCGTAACTAGATATTTGTAGGCCCCATAGCAAAAGTTTGTAAGGGCCCCCTATTTAGCAACTGATGGTGATAAATGTATGCAAAACATATTAGTTTGACAGCAAAGATGGGCCCCCTTCAGCTCTGGGCCCCATAGCAGCTGCACCCCCTGCACCTATGGTAGTTACGCCCCTGGACTCAGATAAAGGGCTTATTACCAAGCGCGTTGCACACAATATTGTTTCCCTTGCATTCTTTACATTTAAGTTCCATGACACTCCTCTTCTAACCGGTTTACCTTCGAGTAGCTGATTTACTATACCTCAGGCATTCCCTCCAAGTGCTTCGATCACTTTTCTTCCTGGTTCCCTCACTTCCTGTCTTCAGACATTCCCTACATTAACTTCGGCAATTACCACATCCGAATTTATACCCTCACAGAGGGCCTTATTCGAATTCACTCTTTCTGACAAAATCCTTCTTAGATGGACAAAACCATGTGCACTGCAGGGGGGCAGATGTAACATGTGCAGATAGAAATAGATTTGGTGCTTTTTTGGTGTTCTTTGCAGGGTAAATACTGGCTGCTTTATTTTAACACTGCAATATAGATCTCACTTTGAAGTAAAACCCCACCCAAATCTAATTAAATCTGCACAAGTTACATCTGCCCCCCTGCAGTGCACATGGTTTTGTCCATCTAAGAAGGATTTTGTCGGAAAGAGTGAACTCGAATAAGGCCCAGAGTCCCCTGCCTCTAAACTCCTTCACCGCAAATCATCACTTGGTTTTCCAAGTGGACCTCCTGAGACTCACATCTGCATACCTCCCAACTTTTGAAGCTCTGCAGGCGGGACGATGCTCCTGCGTGCCGGAGGCGTGCCGAAATGTACGGGGGCGTGGCCTAATTTGGGGGTGTGGCCTATACTCACGGCTCTTCCGCGAGGCCACGCCCCCATTTTGCCGCTATGGGGGCATGACCCAGAGGCTCTGTGAGCCTCTAGCCATGCCCCCAGTCCCCTGGCTGCGGGAATAGACGCTGTGCGCATGCGCACAGCGTTTATTCCCCGCTGCTTAGCAGCTGACAGGGGGGACTCCCAACAGCCCCCCCACACCGTGGGACATTGCCGCCCGTGGGTGGGACATCGGGACAATCGGGACTGTCCCGATAAAATCGGGACTGTTGGGAGGTATGCATCTGGTCTTCATTCACCGTTGTAATATTTTAGCTTCTCCAACTCCCCATTTCCCCTCTCTGACCATCACCTGTTCTCTTTTAACTAATCTCTCTATCTATGGGTAACATTGAGGCCATTGACAGTTTCCTTATCCTCCTTGCTTGTCTTGCTTCTCTCCTATACTCTCTCTCTCTCTCCTGTCCTGAACAATCAACCTACCTATACAATGCTTCCATTGTATACTTCTGTTCTTGCCTTTGGTGCTTTAGCAACCCTTATTCACCCTTGCAGATCAATAATTCAACCCTAGCACTCCAAATTCACCCGATATCTGTAAAAATGTTCACGTACCGCTGAGCATCAGTGGCGGAAATCAAGCTCTAAAGCGGACTTCCTCCATTTCATGTTCTCATCCTACAGTGCTGCCCTTTCCATCTCTACACAGTCATACTTATAGAACCTCATCTCCTCTCAATCTTTTAACCCCTTTACCACTATTAATTCCCTTCTCTGCCCACCACCACCTTGACTCCCTTCTTTCCTCTCTGCACTTGACTTTGCCACCTACTTCACATCCAAAATTGACTCCATGCATCAAGACATCACATCCCAACAAACCCTCAATATCCTGCACAATCATTTAACTAACCACCCGTCCCGATCCACCTAACCAACTTTTACTTCTTTCTCCGCTGTATCTGGAGATGTATTAATGGCCCTCATCTGGTAAACCCCCACCGCTTCCTCCGCTAATTCTCTCCTTTAGGGCGAGATGTACTAAAGGGAAAATGCGGTAAAACCCCCGTTTTACCGCATTTTCCTATGTACTAAAACCCGTTCGCAGCGGTTTCGCAGGGCAGGGTATCGCCACCTTTGGGTGGCGATACCCTATAGAAGCCTATGGGCTTCTTTTCGCCGCCCGCCGCGTCGCCGCAACCCGCCGCCTCGCCGACCCCCCCTTTCCCCCCTCCCTTGGGCTTACCTTCTTGCAGGTCCTCCTGGACCCCGGAAGGTAAGCCCTTCCTCCCCCTAGCAACGCAGCCGGACGTCCTTCCGGCTGCAGGGGGAGGAGGAAGCGCCGGGGACAGCTTGCTTAGCTGTCCCCGGCGTGTATGCTGCAGAAGCCGGCTGGGAGGTGACGGAGACCCCCCGCACACCACAGTACAGGTATCGCGGGGGGCCTCCGTCACCGCATCGCGATGCCAGCCGCATATGTTAGTACATATGCGGCGGCATCGCGGCGGGGGGGGCGCGAAGGGCGGCGATGTATTTTAATACATCCCGCCCTTAACCTGTTACCATCCTTGCTCACCTCCTCAATCTCTCCCTCACATCACACAATGGGGCAGATGTATTAAGCCTTAACAAGAGATAAATGCAATGGTAATAAAGAGAGATAACATCCAGCCAATCGGCTACTTACTGACTTTTTTCAAACACAGTCTGTAACATGGCAGTAAGGAGCTCATTGGCTGGACGTTTATCTCTCTTTATCACCCTTGCATTTATCTCTTGTTAAGGCTTAATACATCTGCCCCACTGTCCCATCTGCCTTCAAGCATGCCCTGGTCTCCCCATTCTAAAAATAATCTACTCTTGATCCCAACACTCACTCCAACTACCAACCCATCTCTCTCCTCCCCTTTGCCTCCAAACTACTTGAGCGCATTGTCTACTACAGTGGTTTTTAACCACTTTGCCATGGCCTTGAGCTGTTCTCAATTGTGCCCCAGATCTAGAGATGCCCAAACCAGTTTACAGCCACCACCAGTCTCTTCTTTTCTTGTAAAGGGCCAATGTATTTTATTTTTTTCCTGTAGGGCCATTGTGTTTTGCCCTGTGATCTCATGGAGTGCCTTGGCAATTTTAAAATCTTATGTAGTGTGCCGCAAGGTAAAAAGGTTGAAAATCACTGGTCTACTACCACCCTACTGCCTTTCTTTCATCCCACTACCTTCTGCTTTATAGAAACTTAGCAACATTATTAAGACTGCTTTTGTTTTCAGGTAAGGAGAAGGCTTTAACATTACAAGGTCGATTCCTCTTTGATTTTTATAGTCTTTTTGTTTGGAAGTAACCACATGACACCAGAAATTATCTCATGTTTACTTAAGTTAATGATGTCAACAGTGAGTCACTTGACTTTAACATTCCTTACTTAAATCAGGAACAAACGTCGTCAATGCTAGAGTGTTAAGGAACAATAAAGCTTATTGTGGAAGTGACTTATAGAGCAGATGCAAAACTCTCCATCTGCACAGACTGGGTTATAGGTGTGAGGTAAATCATGCTGAATAAAAGCCTCATATATGTGGTGTTTTATCCTTGTCCTTTTATTGAGAACTAAGGGACCGATTCACACTTGCTCTGTGAGCAGCGAATTTGTCCCCGTTTTCGATGGAGTGGGCACGTGCATAGTCGCTCATGCGCATACCCCCAGAGCGAATGTCTTCAGTAAATTCGCTAAATGATGGGCAGGCAGGGAGTGGTTGCTCGGGTCCGCCCAGCATTTTATGGGCCTGCCCATGCATGTTTGGGGCGGGCAGCTGATGTAACATGGCCCGCCGCTGCCACCTGGGGCGCCGGAGAACGGGGAGGAGGAGGAGAAGTCGGTTCTCCTGCATGCAGATCCGGTGTCTCCTGGGCTGCATCACGGCAGCTACAGTGATCGCTCAGAAGGCCACCACACACGCAGACATGTTGTTGGCCTTCTGAGGGATGATAACAAGCAGGGCTGTTCTGTATCGCGGTCATGTATCGCGGTCACACTGGGCCACACATTTGTATAGCTGTGCGGGCTACACACACAGCGATAGTCAGCCACTTTCTGAGCGGTTTAGTAAAATCACTCAGAAAGTGGCTGAATATTGCTCCATGTGTAGGGCCCATAACTCTAGTTCAAGGGGTATATTCAATTCAGCCTCACAGGATGTGAGCTTTGCTCCTACCGGCACTTGTAATAGAGCATCTTCTGCCCGCAAAAACACTGTTTTAAGTTGTGTCCATTGACCATAATGATGTAACTGAATTGTTATTGGCACTTAAGCCATATATATATATATATATATATATATATATATATATATATATATATATATATATATATATATATATCCAGCATATTTCCAAATGAGGATAATGTGGAAAATCCAGACCAGGTTTTAGAGCAGCAGCAGCAGAAAAATTAGATCCAGTCCAGGTTTTGTAACTGATGTGGTCAGGGTTGGGCTGATTAGCAGCATCTGTGGCTTCCTGATATAAGTGTTTCCAGGGCAGGAGAGTGAGTGTTCCTGATGGTGGAACAGCTGCCCAGGTGATAGGCCGGGGGCGGGGGCTATGGTAGGGACCACTGGAACATACTGAGGAGTTTGTACTATTCTGTGACATCTGTATGCTGTAATGCTGTTACCATCTTTTGTCTATGATGATTACCTGGTATGTTGTTTACCTGCTACAAACACCAAGACTTCATCTTATCCAGTGTATGTGATTCCTTGTCAATATATATATATATATATATATATATATATATATATATTTATACAAAGAGAGAGATGTGCACCCTCATTCAGCCAAAGAACAGGCCAGTTCCCCTTTCATGCAGACCAGTAAGGATGATAAGTCACGAGACCAAAGGTCACCAGCACTAATATCCCCGGTGTACGGCATGTATAGAACTGCTAGTTAGGTATTGTAAGGAGACAGGCACACCTCTAACCTTCCATCAGCTGTTACTACTGGAACATATGTCTAGTACTGAATCTTCAGCCACTCCTACAACATTCCCTCTGTCTGCACTTATTTATTTATTTATTTATTTGCAGTTTCTTATATAGCGCATTCAATCAGGCCTGCTTTTCCCTTCTCACATTTGCAAATTTGAGCTCCGAGGCGTTGACTTGATTATTACAAACATGTAGAACCTGTTTGGTGGAGCTTATCTGGAGCTGGTAGTAGGGAAACTGAGCTAAGTGAATCTCCCCTACTTTATTTTCTTGCATTTCTCCAGAAGAACCGTCACTTGCTAAGGTAAGAAGCTAAGAGGGGATATAGCAAGGAAATAAGACCTTTATATTGGCTGAGAATAATGAGATGAGTTTATTAGATAGTAGATATACAGTAAAACACGTGGTAGACATCCGGCAAAAAATTGTGCAATCATTTCACAACACGTTTATGTTCTCTTGTACACTGTGTATGGAGACCTGTTGCATTAGGTTCCTGGTTGGATACAACGCATGTATGTTTCTCTAGTGCTGTCCAGGTAGGAACATTAACATATGCAAACCAGTAGAACTGTTGATTAATATGAAGTGTGACAGTGAAATGTTTTACACCCCCTGATGACAGGGAAATGTTTTACACCCCATCATGACATGGAAATGTTTTACACCCCATCAGTGGGAACAGCACCATTAACCCCCCTTTTTTTTTTTGCACTTTTTTATACATTTGTCTGTAAAGAGCATAAGAAACAGGATAAGTGTGCTGTGGTGTTCTAAAATCAGATCAGAACAGTTCAAGTTCTCCATATCTTATCTAGGAGGTATTAGCAGACAATCTTCAAGTACTGCGATATCACAGATCCAGGAGGGAAGTTCCACATAAACCCATCCAGTTTTATCTAACTTCTTTGCAAGATAATATAACTAATATACAACTGCAGTAAAATAATAAATGAAAATGATTGATATGAACACAAAAAGAAATGCTCAAAATGTAATTTTTAACACATGTGATGTCACTGCTGGCAGCTACAAATGATTGTGCATTTACTTTGCTGTTATTGATTGTTATGGTAAAGAAATGCAAGTACCGTTCCATGCATTTGAAAGTAAATGATTTGCTCTTTAAAAAATGTTGTGGGTTCAGTTGAACACTCAAACGCACAGCGTAGTTCACAGACATATTGTGACTGCTATGCAACACAGCCGATACCCGATATAGTGGTGCATCATGCTATTTCCCTTATTCTGGTTCACTCGCAAAGGCAAATTCCTTCTCAAAGGAAAAAAACCATATGTACTGCAGGTGGGGCAGATGTAACATGTGCAGAGAGAATTAGATTTGGGTGGGGTTTTACTTCAAAGTGAGATCTATATTGCAGTGTAAAAATAAAGCAGCCAGTATTTTCCCTGCACGGAAATAAAATAACTCACCCAAATCTAATTCTCTCTGCACCTGTTACATCTGCCCCACCTGCAGTGCACATGGTTTTGTCCATTTGAGAAGGAATTTGCTTTTGTGAGTGAACCAGAATAAGAGCCTATGTGTACGGGCATCTATCACCCACACACACGCTGCACAACTAGGCAGGCGCATGTAACTCCCCTCCAAGTTCTGACATCAGTATGTATCCACTAGAGAAATAGCTGCAGATCAATTGATTTGCAGATATATATTGACAAGTGTGTTTTAATGGTTGTTTGGTGCATATTTTCATGCACATCGCTTAATGCGCGCTCCCTCGGGTTGTTACCAACCCCCGCCGTCATCTATACATGCAGTCAAATCCTGACAATCTTGTCAAATACATACACAGTTCAATGTATATGCACTCTGGACCTTCTTCTGGTTGATTCACGAGGCTGCATATTCGCAGCGCCCCCACCCCCCACAATGTTGACTCTACTTCTCATTTATTTGACACCCTCTAATCTAGAAGCTAACAGTTAGAATTTGATTGGTTGCTATGGGCAACACCCCTTCGTCAATCAAACTCCCATCTTCATATATTTACCAGAATAAAACAATTCCAAAAGAACATCATTTTAACAAACTCACAAAGCAAAATGTGAATTACTGCACAAGGAAACAAGACAGAATAACTGTCAAATATGTGGTCCAACAGGCTGAGGACTCTCGTCTCACCGGTGCTTAGCATGCCACGGGAGTATGACAGATTGCTTATTCTGTATTAGTGAATGAGTAGAAACTATATTTTCATTTAGGCCCAGGGTATATTTCTCAAGGCTTGGTGAGAGATAAAGTGGAGAGAGAAAAAGTAATAGCCAATCATCTCCTGTCAAGTTACTGTGTTTAATAAAATGTTAGGAGCTCATTGGTTGGGGTGTGGACTGACAGTCAATAGGTCAAAGGGTCGACTTGCACTAGTCGACACTGGAAAAAGATTGACCCGCATAATTGGTCGACACGGAAAACACATAAGGTCAAAAGCAGTTTTTAACTTTTTTTTTGGTGTCGATGTCGACACCTGACCATGTGGAACCCCAATTAGTGTACCTCGTCCCCACATGGCTCGATTCACCCGCGATGCTTTATTTTAAGGACACAAAGTCAGCGTGGACGGAATGTATGAAAAAGTCCAAAAAATCGTTAAAAAACTCATGATGAGCTTTTTATGTGTCGACACATCCGATTTGGCCCAATTTCTCGGCCCGATCCATTGGACTAGTGTACAGGGGCCTTAAGCTTTGAGAACTATCCCTATAATAGTGAGTGGCGGAACTAGTTATGCAGAGTTGACAGAATGCACTCGATGATTGCACCACCAACAAAATGGCTACCATGTGCAGGCAGCTGGGGACACTTATTATACGGTTCCCACAGTTAACACTCTCAGCATTGATTGCACCTTAGGAATGGCCATCAATTATTCAAAACCATCGATGGATTATGGTCGATGTAGAATCTTTTTGCCATCGATAGGGGAGAACCAGACGTTTCCCTCCATCATTGTCACCCATAAACTAATAGTTTTTTTTTCTCCCTTTTTTCCCCAAGGGGCCGGGACACAGAGCATAGCTCCGCCACCAACACCCATGAAGCCCCGCCCCATGTTTTGATTGGCCCAAAGGCCAATCAGTCAAAGAAAATAGATTACCATCGATAGGTAAAAACATTGATGGTCAGCCTTCGCATAGTATGCAACAATTGATGGCGAGTTGCACTATTTTAATTGATGGCAATGGCGGCCATCCCTACTGAACCTTGCTCCCTACTTTCTTTAAAGTTTGCATCCTTGTGCTTTCCTTATATATAATGTATCTTTGCATTTCATGACCCCGGCTGACATTGGACACTACAGATATGTATATTTGCCAGTGGGCCCAAAGCCAGGAGGAGTGGCATGGAGTATTTCCTAGTTTAGTCATGGTTCAATTGTAAGTTGCTACATAGCCCATGTATGACATGCAGAGAACATGTATAGAAGTAGATGAATAAATGCTAGAATAAATAAAGAAGCCGTTTTATCAATAGGCCAATATACCTTACATGCCATTGGATATATTATTATTCATATTTATTACATATATTACCTGGAAGATAAAGATGACATATGTAATGAATTTACTTAATCTTGTGACACTACTACTGACAAGAAGTGGGGTGTAGAGTTTGTGGGCTAAAAATGGTCACAGCCCAAAGTGAAAGTAATAACTGTCACAGCTCAAAGTGAAAGTAAGGTACTTGTTTCCTAGAACGACGGGCATCGCATGTACATCGCATGCCATTATAATGGCATGCGATGCGACCGATGCGATGTCCGCGATTTTACATAGAAATGCATTGTAAAATGTAAATCGCGTTGGTCGCATCGCATGCGGCCAAAAAAAATTGCATGCGATGCGACCGACGCGATTACCGATTTTACATAGGGAACAATGTTAAATGGCCCAATTGACCCGATTTCACATAGGGAACGATGTTAAATGGCCCACAGACCCCAAATAGCCACCCTGAAGTGTGAAATGGCCCCCCCCAATTGTTAACGCCACCCCACGATCAACGTCAACCCGAAGTGTGGCAAGCGCAGCGAGCCCGCGAGGGGCGGCGGTACGCGTCCTCCGACCTTTTCATACCCCCACTATCCACGTCGGCATGGAGTTGAGAATAGAAAGTGTGGCGAGCGCAGCGAGCCCCGCGAGGGGACGCGGATACCTGCGAAGCCCGCGAGGGGACGTGGATAGCTGTGAAGGTATCCGCGTCCCCTCGCTGCGCTCGCCACGCATCGGGCTCGGTGGCTCGCCACACTTTCTATTCTCAACTCCACGCCGACGTGGATAGTGGGGGTATGAAAAGGTCGGAAGACGCGTACCGCTGCGCTCGCCAGGCTTCGGGTTGACGTTGATCGTGGGGTGGCGTTAACAATTGGGGGGGGCATTTCACACTTCAGGGTGGCTATTTGGGGTCTGTGGACCATTTAACATCGTTCCCTATGTGAAATCGGGTCAATTGGGCCATTTAACATTGTTCCCTATGTAAAATCGCGGTAATCGCATCGCATACGATTTTTTTGGCCGCACGCGATGCGACCGACGCAATTTTTTTCTTTGCGATGCCTAAGATCAATATCCTGGGCGCCGTTCTAGGAAACAAGTACCGAAAGTAATAACTGTCACAGCTCAAAGTGAAAGTACATTGCAGAAGCCATCAATTTCATAGGCTTTGAACTAGTGGACAAGAAAACGGCTATATGCTACAGATCAGGAAATGAAAACACAAATAGAATATTAATATAGATATTTGTTCTTTATTACTTAAACCACATAAAAAACTGAAATGAAAACAAAAAATAGACTCTGGAATAATGGCTTATTTATAAAAAAAAAGTAATAAATAATATCCACAACTAAAGTAAAACACAATAAAAAACACAGTACAAGTATATAAAAAAATCTTTCTTTGGTAATAAGTACCGGCCGGTATAGTGAAACACTAATACCCCATTTACTCCACCGCAAAAACCCGGGTCAGCGGTGGTGTAAATGGGTCACGCTGTGTCCCTTTACCCAGGACTTCTACCCAGGACTTCTATACTGTGCAGAGAGCAGCGGCGGCGGTGAATGGATGCCTGTGTGCGGCATCCATTACCTTGGTGCTGGGCTGCCCCCATCACGGCGATCAGTGATCCTGGCGGGGATGACTGCGGTCCCGGCGCTTGGAGATGATGTCCGTCTACACTGCGGGTAGGCACCGCAGTGTAAATGGGGTAAATCCCGGATCCGACCCAGCTTGGATCCTTGTTCCAAATGCCGGGTCGGATCTGGAATTTTTGGTGTAAAAGGGGTATTATATAGATATGATAATGATATATTTAAAAAAAACTGTTTTTTTTTTTTAAATTATATTATTATATCTATATAAGTGTATCAATATATCAACCGGTACTGCTTACCAAAGGAATAATTTTTAATATACTTTGTACTGTGTTTTTATGGTGTTTTACTTTAGTTGTGGAAATTATTTATTACTTTATATTAATAAATAAGTCATTCCCACATCCCTCCTAACTAGTCCTAAATCCGAGACCGTAGGGGGCAGCGTGAACGTGCGGACATGCGCAAAGTTCCATTATCAGGTTACTATCCTGGGGAAAGATGAAAGGTAGATGGCTCATTCTGTCCCCATTATGTCTATCTCAATGCTGGAGGAGACAATGGGCTATTTCACATGCTCCGGCTCCTGCCCGGCGGCGAAACCCCCCATGGCCAAGAAGCCGTGCTGCACTCAGAAGTTTACAATGGTGGGGATGGCCACAGCCCGGCAGCCATCCTTTCCAGTGGTGGGATCCGGCTGCAACCGGGCCGTGGCCATCCCGTGTGAATGGACACAATCGTGTCCATTATTAACTACTGTGTGCAGCACGGCTTTTGGCCGTGCGGGGTTTTGCCGCCCAGCAGGAACCGGAGCGTGTGAAAGAGCCCAAATGGGTACACACTAGCTAGGCATAGGCAACCTGTAGCTCTCCAGCTGCTGTGAAACTAGAAGTCCCAGCATGCCACAGTTTTAGCACCACCTAATAGCAAAACTGTGGCAAGGCATGCTGGGACTTGTAGTTCCACAAGCCGCTGGAGAGCCACAGGTTGGCTACACCTGCGCTAGGCGATAAATCGGACAACTTGTAGTTTTGAGACAAATCAGAATGTCAAATCGTCAGTGTTCTAGTGTATCCCGTGCTATGCACTATCCAGTCGCAAATCCATATGTAATTCACGAACCATCGACTGGTTTTTGCAAATGTAAGTCTGACCCAACCGGGGGGGGGGGGATTGTGTTTACGATCCATATGTTTCTTCTGTCACTATTTCCCCTCGCGCATGCACAGAGTATGATCGATTGATCTGTTAATTCGAAAAACAGCGGTCAGCTCAGAATTAGGCCCCCGTATCAGCATTTCAAGAGAGAACGGGGCGTATCCAGCTTTCATAATGGTAGAAACGGAGACGAGTTTTGGCGATACATTATCCTGACGCAGTGGACCGACATATCACTCACGTCGGCCAATGTGCATGTACTAGTGGATGCAGCCACTGAACTATACATCGACCAATTGTGCTCGGCGCGCCATATCGTTCAATGTGTACGGCCGAGCGACATTTCATACCATCGGTATGCATCGACCGATTGTGCGCCATATCATTCAGTGTGTACGGCCGACCGACATTTCATACCATCGGTCCTGTAGCCATCCATGATCGACTAGTGCAGGGCTGGGCAATTGCGGCCCTCCAGATGTTGCGGAACTACACATCCCAGGATGCTTTGCATTAGTTTTGCTATGTGGCCATGCTGAAACTAATGCAAGGCATGCTGGGATGTGTAGTTCCTCAACATGTGTAGTACTCAGCTTCCACAATACTCCACTGACTTATCCATGTGACAGCGTCTCCCTCACTGCCACACCACACCCCAAGAAAGGTGATGCGTTAATTGCACTGCAGCATATCATGCACCCCCTGGTGTAGCGCAGTTCCCGGGCTTTGCACGCTCCCGCTCCCTGTCCGTGCTTTCTCCCGCCACCACCGGTGACGTAGCCCCTTCCTCCTCACATGCCTGCCCTTCCTTCCCCTTCCCCTGCTGCTGCTGCCGCTGCCGCCTGCGCCGGCCGGGCCCCGGGAGTACTGGGCACGGGGCAGGGGCGCATGCGCGGAGGAACGGTTGCTAGGGTGGTGGGGGGTTACCGGGCCGCGCGTCACCGCTTCCTGGCTTCTACACACGAGACCGCCTCCTCCTCTGGCGCGCCCCCGCACGGTGAGTCCCGCCGCCGGTACATGACAGGCACGGAGCAGCCGCTCTCCTGTATTATCTCTGTGCGTGTGTGTGTATATAGAGATGTCTGTGGTTACCGACGCCATGAGTGACTGGTGTGACGTCATGGGCTTGTGGCAGCACGTAATAGCTAAGGGGGGCAGTAAGCAGCCCTCTCTCTCCCTGCCCACATACATTAGGTTCCTGTCCCTCCCATAATAAGCCTTCATAGCAGGATATATATATATATATATATATATATATATATATATATATATATATATATATATATATATATATATATATATATATATAATTATACTGTTATTATGGTGTATACATTATTATTGTATACTATGTAGTAAGCCTAAAGAGTGAGTGAGAAAGTGGCTGGAGATAAAGTACCAGCCAGTCTGCTCCTGTCACAGTAACATGGCAGTTAGGAGCTGGTTGCCTGCTACTTTATCTCCCCTCACTTTACCCCCTCTCCTAGGCTTTATACATATGTGCCCTACTTGCTTGGTGTGTACAATTATACAGTATATACAGCAGTCAGTGTGCTGATACGACCGGGTTATAATGCTACACCATACCTTATGGGGCACTTTTTTTTCTGGGTTATTGATTTTCATAATTTAGTGAATTAGGCTTAAAATCTCTGGTTTGTTTTGCATTGTTCCCTCCCCCGTGAAGCTGTTTTGCAGTGGCCGGGCTGTATTTCTTAAACTGCAAAATGCACCGTCAGGTGACTGCCAGCGATAGTTATTCGTATGTTGCTGAAGGTGACCCTCCCCTGCTGTATGATTTACTGTGGGGGAGATGTACCAATCCTGAGAGAGCGGGAAAGTTACCACAAAGCGACCAATCCGCTTTTAACTATCATTGCTAAATCCTCCGCCGTGATCCTCCCTTAAGCTACCTGGGAACCTCCTGGGTGACATGACTGCATGCGATCTGCGGCCTTTTTGAATACGATGTATCGTATGCGATCCCAGCGGCTGCAGTGCGCCACATCTCTCCTGTAGTCCGTTCAATTTTCAAGTTTCGATGCAATGCGCATGATCGATTTTGGATGCTTTTTATACCATTTACCGCCGCAATTGCATAAAGTGACCACTCACGTGTATATTGCCCTAGTGAATGGGCACTGTAAGACTGTGCCTGATTCTGAGATGTACACAATGGCAATATTTTTCGAGTTTAGCAATTAACGTCTGGCACATAGATGGTGGTTACCTGAGCGATGTCACTCGGAGCCAGGATTCATTCACTAAGTGACTGCCAGTCAGGGAGAATTTGGGAGAGGTAGCGGGGCGTGGCAGAAAAACCACAGGTGTGACAGGACTGTCTTTGCTGCATGTCTTGTCCTACAACTGCGATCTTGTGCCCAGTACACATGGCGCCAGCATGTTGGTTCCCACGGCCAATCTGCAAAATCATTGATGTTTAGTAACTAGGGTGGCCAATCCCGGGATCGGGATCCCAGGGTTTGGCCCCAAAGTGCTGGGATTTCGGGGTGAGACTGCGCATGCGTGGTGGTCAGAGGTCACGCTGCGCAGGTCGACCAGCTGCTCTGCCCGCCCACAGACTCACCGAATCGCTCCCCAGCCCCGCTTCAGCTGCCCGTCCGCCAGACGTGCCCACCGTAACTGCCACTGGCCCCCCAGATGCTCTGCCAGCCTCACAGCCGCCCTTCAGCACAGCTCCTGGCCGCAGGTACATATGTGGGGCGGCCAGGAATTTTTTTTCTTATTAGGGAAGCCAATCCCGAGATTGAGCATTTTTTTTTTAATGCTGAATTCCCGAATTTAAAAAAATGCCCCAGGGTTGGCTTCACTATTAGTAACCTATGGGGGATGCGGCCGTAATCAGGCAGGAAGGATCAGAGAATCCTGCTGCATATATTTTGGTGATACTTTATATTTGAAGGTAACCCCCCGAGTGTTTTCGGGGAATAAGCCACAAATATTATTTGATAAATGGCCCCCTTACTAGGTAAATCTCTTGAATGTGTTTCAGGACCTTTGGGACTGTCATCCAGAGTGCAGGTGTTTTCATTAACCTGGTGTTTTGGAAGAGGTTCATGAGGTTTTTGTATAGATTTAGTCAGTTATTAGGTAGAAGTTGAACTTGTCCCTTATTATCTCCTTGTGTGGCTTCTGGGTGTGTACAGTGCAGCCGTTGTGCCCTTTACCCCACAAACATACTGCACATGCATTACATCACCAGTCACATGGCTGAGGTACAGGTTACAGTAATGTGCATTTGGTAACTGTATAATCCTAAATTGTATCCGATTCATGTAATGAATGAAAAGTCTTCCCACATAACAGAGTGTGCCATTCATACAATGATGCTAAACCACATTCTATGCACTCAATTCCAATAGTGCTTATGTGCACTGTGGAACAATATATTCTACATGGCAGGGTTATTGATGTTTAAACCTTTGAATGTCAAAAAATGTATATATTTTTTTAATTTGAATGTATATAACAAATGTGAGCGGCGCTGGCGTTTTTATTGGATATTTTACACATCTGTCACAGATGTTGGCACTCACACGGTTAAAATTTGTTTCACTGGAGCAATCCATTGGAGAAGTTGCAATGGTTTATGGGGATGTAAGGATCATCATATACCTACCAACCTCTTATCTGGAGTTGGGTTCATAATGACGGGCTCTATAAATGGTTGTGAGTACGGATCGCCGGAAATATCGGCCGTTTTCGACAAGATTTGGTCAAATTTACATTCCACCTATTCAATTTAATTTCCGAGCTTCTGACTTTCGGAAACATTGCAAAAGTCGAAAAAGATGTGGATCGGCAAATCCGCTTCATTATGGTCGGAAACGGGCGCTAATTCAACACTTCAGAGTCCGTTTCCTACAACGCAGATCTGACTTTTCAACAAACGGCGGCGAGTTGCCGGTATTGAATAGTTCCTGGCCGATATTTCCGACTATCGGAAATATCGGTCAGCATTGAATATCCCTCCCCCGAAGACGGAATCACCAGTTTGGTACAGACAGGATCGGACTGATAAGAAAGGGATTTGGAATCCCTGTGTCAGGTAAGGACAGTTCAGAGGAACAGGTTATACTGGAAAGATGATATTGCAGTTTTTAGACCGGCAAGCAGCGTTTCTGTGTCACAGTTCGTGTGACAGTATTGAGCCTTGTGCTGGTACAGGGGAGAATGGGTCACATACGTTACTGATAAAGTGTACACTGTGTCAGTAGTGACTTTATCACCCTGGCACTGGAGACTTCAGGAAATGTCATTATTTACCTGTAATAAGTAAGGACATCTGGAATGTCTTCACTGGCTGCGATTCAAACACACAGGGCAGTATTCAATGCTCTTTAGCGAGCTGTGATGGCGAGCAGTGCTGATTGCTCGCCGCCACAGCTCGCGGGTCAGTATTCAACTGGGTTTGTACAGAGAGGTGGAAACAGCATGTGCGGCTGCCAAAATAGCGAGGCTCACTGCATTAGCCACGAACCTCGCCGTTTGGTGGAATCCACACCGTCCTTTAACAGCGAGGATCCCCCCCCCCCCCCGGAACGCTGAATAGGGTGAGCAGCCGGCGCGGCGGTTAAACGGCAAGGATCGCTTGTTTTTAGCAATCCTTGCCGGCTGCATTGAATAAGGCCCAAATTCTGACTGCGATGCCTCAGCAAACATCGCAAGCCTTCCCTGACTGTGCTGTGTGGTAGAATAACGAAGTGGAGAACATGTCATGTTGTCATCTGTGTATATTGGTCTATTATCATTGGTTGCATTCAGGCCCCAAAAAGGATCATGGAGGCTGCTGGGGAGGGATGAGAATAATCCCTTTGCAGTGATGATGCTTCCATAGGAACAGAGCAGCTTGCGCCATGTGGACAATGCTTTAGCTAACCAGGCCTAGCTCCGAAAAGCTGTTTCGGGGGCTTCGGAAATTGTTGCGGATGAGAACAGCATTACTTAGCTGAATGCAAGCTGTGTGTTTTAAAACAACGGCTGTTCCCCTCTGATTTATGGGGACGATAAGCTTTATAAACAGGCCACCTTTGTCTCTATCACTCACCGGCTGCGTGTGGTTGTGATTGTCTTCTCTACTCCTAGAAACACCAACAGTTGCACTTTACAACAACATAAATCACATATGCAGTGTTTCTCAGATCCATAGTAACTGATCATATGTAACTTTATAAATGCTGTCCTGTAGCACAAGTATAGTCTGTCAGTGTTGCTGTGCCGCCAGCGGCAACAGGTTTTCGTATAACCCCAGGCAACATAAAGGGATAAATTCTGGGAACACCCACGGTCTCAGCAACCTCATACTAGCATCAGCAGGAATCTGTTGCTGATATGCTGCTTTGGTCACATGTACATCTCACCCGCTTTACATTAGACGGTACTTGTTTCCTAGAACGGCCACACAGATTTTGATCGGGCCGGAAAAATTGCGTCGATCGCATCGTATGCGACCAAATCGCATGCAATGCGATGGACCCGATTTTTACATTGAATCAAATGTGAATAGGGTCCCTGGGACCCTATTTTACACCACCTGATGGCTCAAATGGCCCCATTGTGAATGGCACCCCACGATTGACGCCAACCCGAAGCGTAGCGAGCCTGCGAGGGGCGGCGGTACGCGTCCTCCAACCTTTTCATACCCCTACTATCCACGTCGGCGTGGAGTTGAGAATATAAAGTGTGGCGAGCGCAGCGAGGCAAGCGCACGCGCATTACTTCACAGGTATACGCGTCCCTTTGCGGGGCTCGCTGCGCTCTCCACGCTTCGGGCGCGGTGGCTCGCTGCGCTCGCCACACTTTATATTCTCGACTCCACGCCGACGTGGATAGTAGGGGTATGAAAAGGTCGGAGGACGCGTACCGCCGCCCCTCGCGTGCTCGCTACGCTCGCCTCGCTTCGGGTTGGCGTCAATCGTGGGGTGCCGCTCACAATGGGGGGGGGGGCATTAATTTATAGGCATAACGGGGGCATATACAATGAGAAATGGGCCATATTGGCCCATTTCCCATTGTTAGCTATGTAAAATGTGCTTAATCGCATCTTGTGCCATTATAATGGCACAAGACCAACGCGATTACAATGTTAAAAATATTTGAACATTGAACCCTATGGCAAAATCGGGTCCAACGCGACCGACGCGATCAACGCGATTTTGCCTTTGCCGGTAAAATGGACCTGATTTCAAAGGAAATCGGGTCCATCGCATTCATCGTGTACCTTAAGTTAAGGTACCCGATTACTCCCAATTGTGGCCGTTCTAGGAAACAAGTACCCATTAGACCAAAAGATCTCAAACTGTTGGCATGTGGGCCAATATCCTCAAGTGTTTACACTCAATATCGTTAACGGTGCTCGCTCCTGCACGTCGTTAATAATGATTGAAGTCTTCTAAACACAAAGGTCAATTTGGCTAAATGAACCGCATGTTCAGCAGGTCCTTGTGACATCACCTGAAGGATTTCGTTTACTGATATCTTTCGCTATGTACACACAATATTGGGACCCGGGGCCGATATTGTTAATTTTATCGGACGCGGCTCCTGTCGTTCAGTGTGTATGGGGCTATAGTGGTGTCCCAGTTGCTCGGGATGTTGATAAGCTGCATTCTCATTCATGTGGTCCCAGACCATAAACTGGTTACTTCCTGTGTGAATAGACAAGGTCCATCACAAAAGCATATGGAAGACCACCCACAGTATTGGAGCGCTGTTATGGGCTACCAGCTGGCGAGATCTAGCTACAGCTGCCGCGTCTGTGTACACAGCGGCTGTGCTAAAATGTGAAAAAGCTGCCGGGGGGCTATTGCTAAAAGACTGAATCAGATTAACTGCGTTACCATGGCACATCGGCCAATCCACGCTGCCAGGGCCAGTGAGCACCATGTCACTCATGCCTTGGCATTGGGTATGAGTCATAGGGTCGAAAAGAGGAAGGTCGGCATGCATCAAGGTCGACATGGGGTTAGATTAACAGAGTCATTAGGTCGACATGGGAATGGTCATCAGTCAAATGGTCGACATGGGGTTTTTCACTTTTTTCCCCCCAGAATGTCGACATGGACACTAAAAAAGTTTGCTGCATCCCCTTGCATGGGTTGCTGCGCTTGCCATGCTTCGGGCACAGTGCCTCGAACGCACGGCACACTATGTTATTTTACCACCACACCCTAGTGGATGTTAGGGCATGAAATACTGCCTGTCGGCACATGTCGGCTCAAAAAACAGTGAAAAAACCCATGTGGACCTTTTGACTCTCGGCCGAGCCCATGTCAACCTAATGACCCTGTTGTCCTAACCCATGTCCACTTTCAGTCATGTCGTCCTAGGGGACATCGCCATCCTGGTTCTGTGCAGGTGGAAAAACACCAGAGATTTGTGCACCTCTCATACTGAGGCCTTATGTTTATACACAGGTGCACACGCCATACAGTGGGTTTGTCTTGTATCGTGATAGTATATGGATTATTTTTCTTATGTTTTTGATAAAGTTTTACATGATCTTTTAACCCTTTTTGACCCATTGCATGTTTCTGGTGTATCCGAGTTGGGACACTGGTAAAATAGAGGGATGATGCCCTACTGTATGTAGCCCCCTAATAAATGATTTGTTCATTTGGGGCCAATGTCCAGCCTATGGATAATGATTTGCTAGCATACGCCTGAACATCACAATTTGCTCTTACTCAATATTCTGATACTTCAGCGTCTCCAATTACTGTTCGCATAATGATTTCTATAAAGTACAACATTTTCCTTGTAAAGTGGGATACTCGCTGGGGATGGCCATTGACCATCGATGATTAGAAATCATCGATGGTTTATGGCCGATGTAGAATAGTTTTGCCTTCGATGTAGATGGTTTCCTTCCATCGATGTCAAGCATAAACAAAAAAAAATGTTCTCCCCCCAAGGGGCCAATACACGGAGCATAGCTTCGGTTTCGATGCCCGTGAAGCCCCTCCCCTGTGTTTTGATTGGCCCACAAGCCAATCAGTCAAAGAAAATATATTTCCTGGCCCCACAAGCAACCAGGAACCAGCCAGGCTGAGTAAGCAGCAACCTCGCCACACTTGTACACTAATGCAATGGGATTCGATGTGACATCGAAGTACGATGTCCATCGAAACCGATCACATTTTTGGATGCAAAAGTCAGCACCCGATGTCCCATACCATCTTCCGATGGCACATCAGGTGCTGGAAGAGGGCGGGCAGGGGGCGGCGGAGTAGTGTATGCTAGCAGTACGCTTGCGGGCGGCGGGAGTCAGCGGTGGCAGAAGATTTGTTTAAAACACTGGGCTGCCCTGTGATTGGCTGAGCTCTCTCAACGAATCACAGGGCAGCCCAGTATTTAAAACCATTCTCCCTCCACCGCTGACTCCCGCCGCCCGAAAGTGCTAGCGCTACACTACTCCGCCGCCCCCTGATACGAGACGCAGGTACGCCGCCAGCGGTCCCTAGGGCCCCCTCTCCCCAAACCCCACACCTCTGAATGCATCCCCTCCGCCCCCGGATTGTATTCGAGTGATCACATGTGGTTAAAAACCACATGCGACTGCTCCTACAATTTGATAGATATTAATTTGATAGATATTATGTGCAACACATAATATCTATAGACGCGACATTCGATGGCGTGCCCATGCATTGCAATGATTGTATACAATATCTCACAAGTGTATGGGCAGCATAACCATCAGATCGTACATGCAATGCAGGATGTGTCTATTTCATACTGACGCCTCTTGTTGCCTGCGCATATTGGTGGACTGAATTACAAAGCTTGTTTGCGCCTCTGCGAATTTGTCCATCTCTGTTTGGAGCCCCCTGTATCTGCACAGTCACGTGTCCGTACAGTATTTCCCCTTGCAGTAGACTGGGACCACAACTAATGAGTATTTCCAGCCAACGTGCCCATTGTTGCTGTGCTGCTGACAATAATGCAGACGGTTGATCATTGATATTTAGCAGCCTTGGGCTACAGCAATTATTCTCCAGCCCTATTGTAGTAATGTCTGAGGTCATTAGAGTGCATTACCGTGTGTGCGTGTGTGTATATATAATTATACAGGAAGGTGACATTAGAACGTGGTGTTGAATGTTTTTGTGCATTCAAACGGCAAAACTGAGCTGCTTTCAGCTCAAGATCTCTGTGTGTATGGACCTATAGGCTGCGGGGAGTGAGGGCCAGGGATCTTATTGGCTATTGTCCGTCACGTGTTTTGAATAGCCTAAGAACAGTTTGAATAAATCTGAACTTGCACTAATTTGGCGGTAAGAACCGGGTAAATCTGAAGCCACACATCTCTACTTTTGAAAAGTCTCGTGGAGTGTGCAACAAAAATTTTTTGGGATTGACATCTAAAACTTGTTATAATGAGCCGTGTTTCAAATATGCCTCCATATTAAGCTGTTTTTACTACAGGTCAGGTGTCCCTTATCCGTGTGTTTAGAAAATCATGGTTTTTCAGGACGTCAGGGGACCAGGAAAGTATGGGGGGGGGGGGAATATTCCAAAAATCCCTTATCCAAAATGCACATGGTCCCGAGCATTTCGGATAAGGGATACTCAACCTGTATAAATATTTCTGCATGGCAAATTACACAAGTATATTGTTACTGCAAGCGGTTGCATAAAGTGTATTCTTCAAACTAAGTGCATCACTTTAAAGTTTGATTTTTTTTTTTTTGCTCGTTCATGCACCAGGAATAAAATAAAGGAGATCATTTATACACCAAGAGTAATAAATGTCCACATGTCTCTCTTATTATTTGCAGTGTTTGGGATTAAAGTGTTACCAACATGGCGGAAGCCCACCAGGCCGTGGCGTTCCAGTTCACAGTTACACCAGAAGGTATCGACCTCCGCCTGAGCCACGAGGCGCTAAAACAGGTCTACCTCTCCGGACTGCGATCATGGAAGAAGAAAGTAGCCAGACTCAGGGTGAGTAACGGACTCCTGTCCCAGCAGCATGTGACCCGTTCTGTCAGTAAGGACTGCTGGAGGGAGGGATGGATGATGCTGCTCGCTGCTGTGTGGGCTGGATTAGGCAATCGGAAACTGAAACCTGCAGGCGTTGTTAATAGGCTGTGGTTTTGGCAAAACCTGTTGGCACAGTCTTCTCGCAATCACCACAGGTGTAAGATCTCAGGGTGACAGCGAGCGTCTTGGCCTGGTTCCTTTTATGTTTTTGTGTATCTCAGCTTGGATTACAAAGCTCATATGATGAGGGTTACACTTCAGATGGATCCCAACCTCAATTAAATAACAGGGACTATGATTTGGTTTGTGGACCTGTTGATCACAGGGTATCTGGCTACAAAATGTCTAATGTATCCGATATTGACAAGTCAACATGATAGTGATTGGTTAACACAACATTTATAACCTTTTAAAAAAAATTTTGTTTTAATTATACTCTATCATTAATGCGGACTACGACTGGGAAGAGTATCCTGCCCGACTCTTCCTGTGTCGACATTTGTGCCCTAGCAAGGTTTTTCTACCTTTTTGTCCTAATTATCTTGTCGACCTTTTGACACTGGGACCAAATTATTGTGTATACGGTCGTTAGATTGACACAGTAAATGTCAACCACTGAAGGTCGACACCTGAAATTGGTCAACATGCTTACTGTCGATATCGTTGGAAGGTTGATACAAGCATTTGGTCGACATTGTCAAGCCATACTTCTTTTTATTTTTTTAAGCCGACATCTGCCGACAAGCGGTATTTCATGCCCTACCTTCCACTAGGGCGTGGAGGGAGAATATAATAGGCAGCGGTGCACCGATACGGTGCCCATGTCATCCATTGTCGACATTCGGGAGAAAAAAGGTGAAAAACCCATGTTGACCTTTTGACTGTCGACCTAGAAACTGTCCAACTTATGCTTGTGTCGACCTTCCAACCATGTCAACCTTAAGTATGTTGACCTATTTCAGGTGTTACCCTAACCCATGTCGATCCAGTGACCCATACCGAATTATTGACTGTCCACCTAATTGATCCATACCTGATCAGAGAACCACAATGTTAGACACCACTAGGCTATCCCAGAGAACCCTGTTGGGTGTTCTTTAGATGGGTCGGTAGGAGGAGGTGTCCCCTTGGGAGAACTCTAAGGTGTTCTATACTTGTGATGTGCTGCAAGCAACATTCGCCCTACCTGAAACAGGAAATGGGGTTATCTGCACCTTTACCCTACTACAGGGGTCCTAGATTACTGACATCACCTCACCTGTTTATTTCTTTTTCTGGGAGGAAATGTAAATAGATAAAGACGTTACTGGAACATTACCGCTCTCAAGTGACACTTGTGACTGTGGGCCTAGTTCAGACCTGCTTGCATGGCTGTGAATTAGCAGGCTGGGCGATTATCGATAGATACAGCCAGTAGTACGCATGCTCTAGGGAGTCCTGCGATAAAATTCTGCTACTTTTTTATCGCCGGCCGTTCGAAAGTTGATTGACAGGAAGCCAGCGTTTGGGGGGTGGCGACTGGCCATTTTCTGGGAGTACAAAGTACAATATAGTATTGTTTTGCGCTAATGACCAGATGCAGCAGGTTATGACATATAGGAAGGTCCACCAACCTTCCAAAACATAAAACAACAGTGAAAAGGGGGGGATATGTCAATGATCCAGCGCTTCGGAGGATTTGGGACTTACACTATAATAGTAACAGGAAGTCCAGAGAATGGTATTTCTCTTATTGAAGGGGAAAATCCAATTTTTTCCAGACCGACCATAGGGAATTCAATATGAGCAGAGACTTCGATAACCGATAACCACACACAAAGGGGGGGAACAATAAATTGTTCCCCCCCTTTGAAAAAGGGTATTGCGCAATTTTTTATCTCTTCCTAGACTACCTGAGAATTTGGGTTTGGAAGTGTGTGGTTATCGAAGTCTCTGCTCATATTGAATTCCCTATGGTCGGTCTGGAAAAAATTGGATTTTCCCCTTCAATAAGAGAAATACCATTCTCTGGACTTCCTGTTACTATTATAGTGTAAGTCCCAAATCCTCCGAAGCGCTGGATCATTGACATATCCCCCCCTTTTCACTGTCATTTTCTGGGAGTGTCAAGGAAAACCCAGGAGTGCCCATGAGTTTGAGAGCAAGTCATGTGACGTCAGCTCAGGCTTCGCAAGGCCTGCACTGGGCAGGATGTCACTCTGGTGGGGTAGCATGTACCTAATAGCAGCCCAGCGATCAGGTCTGAATTAGGCCCTGGAACACAGAATAGGGGTCACTCCAGGTCTACGCACCCCCATGTGTGCCCACCATAAACTAAGGCAAAGGTATAGTAAAATCTAGACTAATGCTGAACCCACACAGGATCTCTGTCAGTTCCGCACTGTAGGAGAACAGTAGGATGCCCTCTGGCATCTGATCAGACAGGTATGAGATAACAATCCTCTTCAGACCGCTTTTACCATCACACCCAATTACAATCCCGGTGATTTGGTGACTGATGATGTTACGGGAATTTCCAGCATTACTGGTTTGCAGCAAAAATATTTCCTTGATCATACATGTTGCGTTCGTTTTACACTGCTGTGAGTTTTTTTTTTTTTATGTTGGGATAACTGACCCCTTTATTTTCTATTTTTAGAATAGTTTTGTCACTGGAGTTTATCCTGCCAGTCCTTCAAGCTGGTTCTTTGTGGTAATTGCAATCTTGGGGACCATGTATGCCCGTGTGGATCCCTCCATGGGAATGATTGGAAAAATCAAAGAACATCTGCCAGCGAGGTATGTACTGCTGCAGGAGCGACGGGGGAGAGCATGCATGTCATGGTAGCACCACAGACAATGCACCTGATATGTCACACCGACCTGCAGGATCGGGCGATATGTTGTCTAGTGTGTTCCCAGTTTTAGCAGCACAGACAGAGAAATAAAGTACCAGCCAAACAGCTCCTGTCATTTTTCAAACACAACCTGCACCATGACACGTAGGACCTGATTAGCTGGTACTTTATCTCTCTACTTTATCTCCTCAATGCTTATCCCCCCCCCCCCCTGTATTTTGTATTGCAGATTCATATGTCCATGTGTTACTATATCGCTACTCATTCTATTATAAATATACTCAGAAACTTTGTGGTTGATTCAGAGCTAAAAAATGCCCCCCCAAACCGGCTGCCCCGCACATTTACTTATGCAGCAGCGTTGAGGTCAGGAGCGTTGGTACTGGAGTGTGGAGGTGCATCCAGGAGCGGTGCTGTGTGGGAGAGTGGGCGGTGCAGGCTGCGCAGCGTGACCTCTGACCATGTCATGCTGCACAGGGCCGCACAGCCAGATACGGGATCAGCCGGGCAGCGTCTGAGGTGCTCAGACACTGTCCAAAATCTAATCCTGGCAATTTTAGGGCCGATCCCGGGATTGGCCACCCTAGTCTCAAGGGAGCTTCATAATTTACAAAACACCTTTTAATACAGAGCAATATACCCCAATTGTTGGTGTAACCTATTTACCTCTTCGAAGCTCGCTGCCGGCGCGAGCACTCCTGGAATATTTCCGGGCATGCCCGTGGTGCATTCAGTAGTGCACCACCCATCACACACACACATCCCATCGTTCAATCCCCCCTTGTCGCTCATCCCATAGATTCTATGCCCCAGCTCCTCTGACGCATCCAGGGGACCAGCGACAAATCCTTCAGTAGTGAACCTACTGGCCTGGGAGGTTTGTCCTGCACCAGAAAAACTCACCACTGAAGGGGTTCATATTTTGTGTTGCGTATCTCGCCCCCTCCCCGCTCTTTTTTCCCACTGTATGTTTTCCTTGCTTTCTGTGTACCCCTCTGTTTTCCAGCTCAGTCTTGCAATACATCTCTTGACATATCTCTTTTGATTACTTACTTTTGACCTTGTTGGTGTATTTGATGTTATTCTGCATGACGTACATTATGTATTTCCTATTGGGCTTTTATATTACATAATTTTTTCAATAAAAACAAGTAACAAAGTCTTGTGCAGAATCTCATCCTGTTCTTTCATGACCCTTCAGAACTTTACAGTTTATTTTATTATCTTTTTAAATGTGCAGGCTTTATGTATTTTTAGTAAATATGCCCCCTTGTATCTCTGCAGCAGCTACCTCTCTCACCAAGGACAGAGTATACTCAGCGCCGTGCTCTTCTCCACTGGCCTTTGGTTCGCACTTATCACGACGATGCGCTACATCCTGAAACAGCTCCTGTCGTACCATGGCTGGATGTACGAGCAGCATGGCAAGATGTCGGCTACCACCAAGCTGTGGCTGGTAAGGAGCTTGCCTTCATTTTCACCATTAAACCTCCAGATTCAATTTGTAGTTGTTTGCTTTACTGATGTAACGGTTAGCATTACTGCCTCACAGCGCTGAGGTCATGGGTTCCATTCCCACCATGGCTCTAACTGTGCAGAGTTTGTATATTCTCCCCGTGCTTGCGTGGATTTCCTCCGGGTACTCCGGTTTCCTCCCACAATCCAAAAATATACTGGTAGGCTAATTGGCTCCCAACAAAATTAACCCTAGAATGTCTGTGTGTGCGTGTACATGTGGTAGGGAATATAGATTGTAAGCTCGACTGGGGCAGGGACTGATGTGAGTGTTCAAATATTCTCTGTGAATCGCTGCGGAATATGTGTGCGCTATATAAATAACTGGTAAAAAATAAATGTATGTATTCATTTTCATCATTTTCATCAACATTGTCCTGTAAGTTTCATTCCGCAATAGCTTGATAGCTAAAGGTATTCAGGATGATCTTTGTGACAGCCTCTGTCCCCACCAATGTGCACGATGCTGGTCCTACTATGCATCGCAGTAGCTGTGGTGTTCTCTGGGTGATTGCTGTTTGACTTTGAAAATGAAATCCTAAAGGTTCCACTGTGGTCTTCTCAGATCATAAGAAACTTCTCCTTCATCCAGCCTGATGCACACTGCTACTGTGCATTTGAGTTGGATCAGTCAGTAAATGTGTGTTTCTTTTTGCAAAGATGACTTTGACTTTCTATTTATGATGTTGACGATGTTTTCCTGAGACATGTCATTCCGATTCCATTTTGCCATACTGTAACCCCTGTGTCCAGAACACAGGAAGTGATCTGATAGAAATTCCTGCAGCTCCCGTTACGTTGCGTTAGAGGCCTTGTGGTGCCTTCCACATACTACAACAACTCCGGAGAGACCTTCTGGTCTTGGCGATGTCCATGTTGTGTCACATTTTCTCCACTTGTTAATGGTAGCTATCAAGGAGCTTCATAGTACGTCTTGCCTCCCTTTCTACAATGAGATCCTGTACAGGCTGCAAAAACTCCTTGCGGATCATGGCTGTACCAGAAGGGTGCAACCAAGAAACTGCAGGGAGATCCTACAGGAAGAGCTGGTCATTGAGATTAATCACAGTCCCTGTCGTTACTGGCAGGTGTTGGTTGAATAGGTTTAAACAACATTTTGATTGTAATTAGTTAACTCTGAACACAGGTACAGCGCAGTCATATTGAAAGGGTGTGCGCACTTACACAACCATGGTGTTGTAGGGTCTGTTTTTCACCTCTTAACACCTTTTCCCTAAAAACATTTTTTTCTTTTTTCTTTTCTACTTAAGTTTTGTTTCATGAAAGGTGAAAAGGGACTGATATGATTTATCTTGAGTCCAGGCTTCACATTGCGGAATCTTAAGGTGCTCATACACGGTACAATTGTTGGGTGCGAAAACGATGCGTGCTCCTGTCACACATCTCATCGCACAGCTCAAAAAAGTATGTGGTGCATACTCATTGCATTGCAAAACCTATGTGATGCGATGAGATCTAGACCAAATTATATACAATAATTGTACCGTGTATGGGCACCTATAAGGTGCCCATACAAGCACCGATTTCCCGGTACTTTTTGTGCTAAATCGCATTACATGCGTTGTGCGTGCGATGCGATCAAAAGACAGTACAAAAAGTATGTGCAGCCCATAGTTTTTGTACTGTACGAAGAGATGCCGCTGGAGCGCGCATCTCATCGCATAGCATTGCACCCGGAAAATCGGTGCGTGTATGGGCACCTTTACACTTTGAATAAGGGTTGTTTTTGTCCCCTGTATCTTGTAACGTCTAGTATAACAGTGGTAGTGTATAGTGTAGTCTGTGCCTTACAGGTGACCTCTGACACCCATCACCCACCTACCTTGTGTAATGTATAAGCGCCAGGTACGGATGAATCATTTGTAGCATTAAACTTTGAACTTTTTGATGCTGGGTTTGGTCTGCATTGGTGAGAAATGCGAAATATCTCTACTGCTATACAGAAGAGGGTGGAACCAATAATGGGAACAATTCAGCGCTGCATAGCTCATCATTGGAGATGAATAATTGAGAGGGAGGGGGGGAGGGGGCTCAAAGAATGAGATACTATTTGAAAATCTTTATTTTTCAACAACAAATGCATTTTTCCACTAATTGATGCTTCCCTCCTTCTCTTCATACTGTTATCTACTGGTGGTGATATACCGAGCTCTTTCAGCTAATTTTTACTTTTACCAGGTACAGTACCTTGCTAGGGGTGTTACAACGGGCCCGCCCAGTGTTTCATGGATGGGCCCCTCAGAACGCCCCATTGCGGGCGACTTTCTCTGCATCAGGCCACAATGCCTTATGGTTACTATAACTGATGTAAGTGCAGTCCTCTCTCACACGCCTCCTTGGCAAAACCCAGAAAAGCTGCGATCAGAACCTGCGCTGGTGTTTGGCTGGGATACATCTAATGCACCTCTGCTAGTACACATAGTCCTGGCATTCTACAGGACTGTATTGTTAAGAGAAAATAGGTCTTATTTCATAACATGGTTATAATAGAACTGATGTGTTCTATTCTAGAGCCGCCAATCCAGTATTCACTTTCATCAGGCTAATTTGCTAACCGGACCGGCCATAACTATTATAGTCAGATGATACCATTGGAAGATCGCTGCAATGTTTGTCCTGTGTTATTTTACACCGCCACAAAAACTCGGGTTTTCCCTTGTGGACCCTGGACAGCGGCAGTGTAAAAGGGGTTAACCCGTGTCCATATGCACGGGACTTCTGGCCAGGTCTTGACCAGGGTAGAACATGGGCAGGACCTTGGTAGCACGCAGTGAAAATGGGTATGCCAGATCATCCGACCCGGCTTCAGATTACAGCAATGGGGGCGTAAACTGGAGGTCGCGCGAGGGGCTGTGCAGACAGCAGCAGAGGTAGGGAGGAGGTGAATGGATGTCTGTGTGCAGCATCCATTCACCTCGCGGACGTGGGCTTGGGGGGGGGGGGGGGGGGGGTCGGTCACTGGAGGCTGAGGGTAGCCCAGCAGCTTTTCCTTGGTGCTGGACTTGCCCCAGCGCGGCGGTCGGCAGTCCCGGCGCTTGGAGGGGATTTCAACTCCAAGCGTCGTCCCCGTTTACACTGCGGGTCGGCACCGCAGTGTGCACGGACCAAAATCCCGTATCCAACCTGGCTTGGAAGTTGGAACCGTGTTCCAAATACCGGGATTTTGTTGTAAAAGTGGTATAAATGAAGTCTTCAGTAATAGAGATCTACGTATATTTTTGTATAAAGCAGCATGTGCAGGAATTGTGGTTAATGTGAGAAATGCTGTGTAGAATTAGTGAATTTCTTATTATTAGGCAAAGCAGAAAGAATGTGAGTAGGACTGATACCAATTGGGACCAGTCAACTCACAAAACCTGGCGCTCTTATATAGTGATTTAATTTCTGTGCTCAAAATATGCACCTATGTGATTTAATTCACTTGCTGCTGCTGCTGCACGTGTTATGGGTTTTCAACACATCGCGCTGCTAAGTGATTAATAAACTCTGTGTAGTGATTTATGACCAAAAATAACACTGGACACTCTTTATAAGATTATTATTTATATATTGTAAAAATATGAAGGAAAAAACATACAATTAAACAGTACAATTTATACTAAAAAAGCACCTTAATAATAATAAAAAGCATAAATATCTCAATAATTAGGCACGTGTGTCTCCAGGGATTAATTGGGCTCTCCAATGAAACAAATAATCAAGTATGAGCAGTAATTATCCATTTAAGAATCACAAGTTCCCAGTACGCGATGGTAATTGTAATGCCAATTAGCATGTATACTAAACATGCACTAGATGTAAGGCCGTTCATCCAAAGGCAACAGTAACTGTAGTTGAATTTGTAGCAATAAAGTTTCTCACCTATAGATGGTTGTGGTGGCGGGGAGCTTACTTAGCTGTGGCTCAACCCTGATGTGCTGTTTGTAGAAGTGGTAGATGCGCATTTATACAAATCTTCTAAAGCAGGGGTGTCAAACACAAGGCCCGCGGGCCAAATCCGGCCCGCCAGACCTCTTCATGTGGCCCGCGCAGCCGCCGCCAGCCTTCACCTTTTATTCTCGATTTTATTTTTTAAACAAGAAAGTCGCCTCTTCAGCGCATGCGCGGCAGCCTACAAGCCAGAGAACGTCTGCCCTCTAGCGCAGTGCCGCCGGCCGTCAACCCCTCCTCCGCTCCCACCTGCTGTATAGGAGCCAGAGAGAGGAAAGAGCAGGTCCGTCGTGGTGAATGGTGCTGCTGCTGCTGTGCGCTCCAGGTCACTTACTGCTGAGTGTGCACTGCACAGTGACCGGGAGCACGCTGCACCCCACTCCTGGATTGATAGTGCGAGAAGCGCTACTCACAGGAGGGAGGGGGAAATGCGCCTGTGTGAGAGCGCAGCTGTGTCCTTGGTGGTGGAGCAGCTCAGACTGGAGTGGACGCATCAGAGCGGGTAAGTGTCAAACTCTCTGCCTGTGTGTGTGTGTGTGCACTGGCACTTTGCAACCCATCATTAATTGCTGTGTCCCATGATAATAAGCAGGACATATGCCCTAAGACTGAGTGCTGCCCCCCTGTGCAGGCAGCGTGTGCCCTAATGCACTGCAGTTCACAGCAATAGCAGGAGGGAATGCTACTGCTGAGTTACAGTGGTATTATTTGGGACATACTTGTATGAAGGACACTATTATGATAATAAAGAGTGGACACATAGTCCTACAGATACAACCGGCCCTTTGAGGGTGACCAAACTGCTGATGCGGCCCCCGATGAATTTGAGTTTGACACCCCTGTTCTAAAGAGTGTCCAGTGTTATTTTTGGTCATAAATCACTACTCAGAGTTTATTAATCACTTAGCAGCGTCAATGTGTTGAAAACCCATCCATTTCTCCAATGTATTATTATTATTATTATTAATTACGTTATTTATATAGCGTGCACATATTCCGCAGCGCTGTACAGAAAATATTTGAACATTCACATCAGCCCCTGCCCCAGTGGAGCTTACAATCTATATTCCCTACCACATGTACATGCACACACAGACATTCTAGGGTTCATTATGTTGGCAGCCAATTAACCTACCAGTGTATTTTTGGATTGTGGGAGGAACCGGAGTACCCGGAGGAAACCCACGCAAGTACGGGGAGAATATACAAACTCCACACAATTAGGGTCATGGTGTATATTGCTCTATGATAAGTTAATGGTGCTCAGATAGCTGTAAAATAAATGTATTGGGTTCCCCACACTTGTGTTACAAGTTTATAGAGGAATCCTTTTTTTTTTATTTATTTTTTATATTATAGTGTTTCACTTCTATTGTATTCTGTATTTATCATTTTAGACTTTGGTGAAGATATTCTCGGGCCGTAAACCGATGTTATACAGTTACCAGGCGTCGCTGCCTCGCCTTCCCGTTCCAGGAATTAAACTGACAATGCAGAGGGTGAGTCCGTACAGACGGGTGCACGGATTATTATGACCTTTGGGCCTGCTTCTCCCTCATTGGATATCAGGATGCCGCATTGTACCGCAGCTCGCACTCACTGCATTCTCTGTAGGTCCTAATGCAGCGTTCATTGGGAAAGTGGCTGTCACACCATTTTCCCAGAGACCTGTGCATACGCAGTGGAACAGTGCTAGGGTACCTTAGTGCCCAGAGCCTACACCGCTGCCTGCTAGAGAGGAGGGGGTGCCTTTCTAGAAGCGCACATGTACAGTATATTATATAGGTGTTGGATATAAACATTGTACACAACAGCTGTACAACCCAGCGACTCAGAATGTGAGGAATGCAGAAAAAGTGTCTCCTCTCTTTCCCTTAGAAAGCACATTACATGGCACTGCTTGCATTCTGCAGTGTAAGGGTTAGAACAGTCATGCCAAACTTCCCCCATCGGCAAGCCTAGTACCATTGCACTCTGCAAATGTCTGACTTTTATTTTGCAAAAATGCATCTTAAAGCCCCCATTCACTTGCAATTTAGGACGGTTTCTCCCAACGACCGTTCGGGCCGAAAAATGGGGTGAAAACATCCCAAATCACATGTTATTTACATTCCATCTGATCCGATGCGTAGTCCCATGCGCATCGAAGTTGGAGGCCGGTCTTACCTGCATGTCTGACCTCTGGCTTTGTCTCAGCGGCGTGGAACGGGATCGCATGCAGAAGGACCACATGCATGCGATCCCGGGCGGCTCAGTGGGGATCGGATGGCCATACACTGCTCCGACTTCCCGTAGTAGTGTACGGCAACCTTAAAGCCCCTGACATTAGCAGCATTGTACGGGCTCTGACTCGCTCACGCCAGTCATCTCCCACTGCATGACTTATTGAGGTTGGATGTAGGAGGACACATCTGTACAGTGCTGTGTATACAGTATGTGTGTGTTTATGATGAACACCATGTTGTCCGCAGTATTTGGAGTCAGTGAAACCCCTGATGAGTGACGAGGAGTATAAGCGGATGACTGCACTAGCCAAGGACTTTGAAGTGACTCTTGCACCCAGACTGCAGTGGTATCTGAAGCTGAAATCCTGGTGGGCCTCTAACTATGTAAGTGTACAAAAAATTGATCACCAAGATAATGTCCAGTCATAGGGTAGACTCCCTAGTCCAGTAGCGATGGGGGTTTTCTCATGTTAGATGTGGGTCGTTTCTAGATCTGAGCGTATTTCTTTTTGATTGCTGTACATAGTGGCGGCTTTGAACTCTCTGGGAGAAATAGAGTTTTCTATAAAATGTTGTCTCGACTCCTACCTCTTCCGCATCGACGTCTTTAAGGGGGCAATTCAATTGTTTATTACCCCCTGATCTCCTGTCTAAAGTGACGGTGATCACAGAGATATACAATTGTTGCTTTTTATCGCACGTATCATGCTCATGATAGTTGGATATAGCCGCACATAATGGATAAACCCAACGAAACAAGCCTCAGCTTGCCTCCTTGGAGGGAGCTGAAGTGCAGGCACTGGCAGCTGATTGCGCTCCAACAGAGCAGCAATTGAATTGCTCAGCTGGATCGAATTGATAAAACAATTGAATTACCCCCCTTCCCTGTAAATAGGTGGAAACGTCGCCACTAGAAGTAGCAGCAGGTAAAAACTCCGGAGTGGCTGAAGCGCAGACCATACTTTGCGTGGTAAGGGAGAGCTGGTTAGCACACATAAGTATACATGCAATGTTATATGTACAGTAATATATGTTGTGATTGTCCTACCACAGGGATCAGCAGCGTTGTTTGTTTAACAGCAGCATTCTTCTTTACTTCTCCTTCTAAGCCCCCCCCCAGACTCCCATTGGCTAGTTTCACAGGAGTCTGGGGGTGGGCTTAGAAGAAAAAGTGGCGTTGAATTCCGCTGGGTCCCGGGTGATGCGGCTGTGGGACTGCTGATTCCAGAGGTTAGACAGCCGCACGTGTATTTCATATAACATTGAAATGTAGGTTTAGGTGCTGTTTGAGAAGTCCACCCTGTATACTGTGTATCCTTAAATATTAATTTCCTGTAATTTATTCCTGACTTCATTGCATAAACAACATGGTTATCCCTATATCCTAGGTGAGCGATTGGTGGGAAGAGTATATTTATCTGCGTGGAAGAGGTCCTATTATGGTCAACAGCAACTATTATGCCATGGTAAGCAATGAGTAAATCAGCCGTTATGTCTCTCCGCTAGGGTAAAACCTAATGTATACAGCAACTCGATTATTACCCAGACTGGTACAGAGACGGACACAAGTACATTAGTGTGGTTCTGGAGAAATCTCAAATCTGCCGCTTGTGTAGGAAGACACCCAATAAACGACCTTGTGAATAAACCCTATGGGTGCCCAGCTTGACCATCAGAAGCCATGTTTACTGTTTAAACGATTGTGGTTTCAAGCCATGTCACACACTCCTGAGATGGTTACGACCTGCCTGTTTGCGTTCGGCAGGGAGGCGTTTACATGCTCGCTAGGCAGAGAATATATGTAGCTTAGCGAGAAGGTCTGAATCAGGCCCCTTACTCCTAGAGTGTCTTCTGTAAGTTTTACCAGGATATATTCTCAGGGGTAAATTTACTAAAACTTCCAAAATTTCCCAATCACTGAGAGGGGTTTGCACAAGTCAGGGTGGGTGCCGGATGACTGACCGCCGACAGTTGGGCTCTCGTCTGTATAACTGCCCAACAGTCGGAATCCCAACAAACAGGGGCTATTCAGCTGCATGAAGGGAAGGATCTGCGTCAGGAGCTTCATTCATACCTTGCTATTGGGAAATAGGGGACATCTGGGATTTGTCAAACATTTTATAACTTGTGCGTATTTATTCTAGGACTTTCTCTATGTCATCCCGACCCCAATCCAGGCAGCGCGGGCCGGTAACGCTGTCCACGCTCTGCTCTTGTATCGCCGCAAACTCACTCGGGAGGAACTGAAGCCGGTAATGATCCTGTGCTTGTGTGTTGTGGAAGACCTGCTTGTGTTACTCTGCCTGTGGTGTTCAGTATAATATGTGCCCTGCTGCTTATAATATACTTTGGGCCTAATTCAGACCTGAATTCTGTCCCGTTTCCAATGGTGGGGCTCTGCACATGAGCAAATATATGCGCAGGGGAACCCCCAGCGTTTTCTGGCCGTCCCCATGAAAATGCTGGATGCTCCCCAGCCGATGCTTGCTCGGGCGGGCGGCTGACGTCACATGACTCCAGCACCCAGCCCTCTTTTTGGCCCTCTCTGGCAGAAATAAGTCAGCCTAGATTTGACTTCAGGTCTGAATTATGCGGCTGCATGCGAGGGGATATGTAAGCGTACACGGGCCCTTTATACCACTTGATGTGAATGAACAGTACAGAAATATATTATATTATGGGTGAGATTTAATAGGATGAGAGATTCAGGAAGTGAGAGATTTGGTGAGAAATCTCCAGGTTTTTTTTTTTAAAGCGGCAATCATTTACACTGCAAAACCAGTGTGATTTTGTAGTGTACATGATTGCCGCTTTAAAAAAAAAAAAAAAACCTGGAGATTTCTCACCAAATCTCTCACTTTCTGAATCTCTCATCCTATTAAATCTCACCCTGTGTTTTTTAAGCTGGCGTGCAGGGAACACCTAGCCAACAATCCAACAGTCCCATCCACTAGGGGGCACTAAGTGCCGAAGACCGGACTATTCTCTAGAACGGGTACGGTATATTAGATCTACAATGCCTACAGTCATAAGGTCGACCACCATTGGTCGACAGGGTCAAAAGTTTGACAGTCATAAGGTTGACCTTCAAAAGGCTGACATGGACAGAATTTCGACATGAGTTTTTCATGTTTTGTTTGGTGTCTATGTCGACATAGGTCGGTATGGACACCATCTAAGTGTACCGCGTTATTAGATTCTCCCACCACGCCATACTGTACCACCTGTCGACACATGTCGCCTAAAAAAAAGCTAATTTTTTGGCCATGTCGACCTTTTTACTGTTGACCTAGACACTGTAGATGTAATGACTGCATACCCTCTAGTACAGGGGTTCTCAACCTCGGTCCCCAGGACGGCCCAACAGTTCAGGTTCTCCCAGTCACCTCGCAGGTGCACTCATTACTCACTGACACATTTGAATAGATCCACAGGTGGAGATAATTACTTCACTTGTGATTCTGTCTGGAGACCTGGAAAACGTGAACTGTTGGGGGAATCCTGAGGGCCGAGGTTGGGAACCGCTGCTCTAGAACCTTCTTCAATTTACCACTAGCCATAATGGTATATTCAGCGTGGCATGGAGAGCGATTCTGTGTCCCCCGATCGTGCTGAAGGAGAAATCTATAACGGTTTTGTGTTAATTCACCATTAACTTGTAGATTTGATTTACTGGCTGTATTACATACAGGTTTTCCAGGTAATTTTTTTCTTAAGGTGCTAGGACACACACCCTTGCTACTAGTGCTGGCCGTTACGATTTCAGTTTATCTTTCATCTATGAAATAGGCTTAAATATAAATATACCAGCACTTATCAGGGATTTGGTTTTGTCTGCCTAAGACAGGCAAAATCCTTTCTCTGGTAACCATTCTTTCTGCGATAGCTGTCGATGGGGCGCCAGTGTAGTACTGGATTTTTCAGGAAATTTAGGGCCTTATTCTAGTTCACTCTTTCTGACCAAATCCTTCTTAGATGGACAAAACCATGTGCACTGCAGGTGGGGCAGATGTTACTTGTGCAGAGAGAATTAGATTTGGGTGGGGTTTTACTTCAAAGTGAGATCTATATTGCAGTGTAAAAATAAAGCAGTCAGTGTTTACCCTGCTCAGAAACAAAATAACTCACCCAAATCTAATTCTCTCTGCACGTTTTACATCTGCCCCCCCTGCAGTGCACATGGTTTTGTCCGTCTAAGAAGGATTTTGTCAGAGTGAACTAGAATAAGGCCCTTAGTTCTACTTTGACTTCTTCTTTGAGAAAATGTTTTGAAAACTCATGCATAGAATATAAATGTGTCCGTGTATTTTCCTTATAAATGAAACAATTTGAATAACCGTTCTAAAGGATTCCAAGGCCTATATTCAATCAGCGGCAAAAATGCTGCTGCGCACGTGACCACTTACTACAGTATCCTATGGTATATTGCCTGCATGCTGCAATGGCTTGCTAGGAGAAATCTGTGATGTTAGTGATCATGTGAGAACGGACAGAACGCCGTCACCTCACAGCCATTGCCGCTCATTGAAAACCCCCCCCATTAGTGTGTTTTTTCTGTCCTGATGGGTTGAGTGGGTCAGAATTTCAGCTAGAGGTTCATCTCAACTCTCTCACATTGTGTTATCTCCCCTCATGGCATGTCTGCGATGGTTCCCTTGCCTAATAACAGAGCAGGGTTCCAGGATCCATTATCCCGCTGTGCTCGTCTCAGTGGGAGCGGACCTTTAACACCACTCGCATACCCGGAGAGGAGACAGGTAAGAGAGAGCGGGTGTTCTAGAATCAGACTCATCCCCTCGGCCTACATGGTAAATGGGATCTAACAACCGACCAGTTTGTTTCTCTCTCTCTTTCTGATTTGTTTGCGGAAACTGCTTCCATGAAAGTTTTTGGGTTTTGTATTTAGAGCTTTGCGTCAATACGTCTTGGGAGCAACCATTGGCTTTTCACAATGTGGCGCCATATGCTTTTGAAACTTTACCGGTTTCCTGTGTAAATCGGCATCTGGTTTATTCCAAGCCACATTTTGTGTTTTGTTTTTTTAAATCAAAACTAACTAAAGAATTCGAAAACACAAAACTCATAAAAAATCTCCAAATATAATCCCCAAAAACCTAATAACAATTAAACTAGCGACCGGAACTCCTTGGAGGGGGTGATGGTTCATCTGTCATATTTCTGCATGTGTGACCGCTGATATTAACATGGATATTTGTTCTGTTAATATAGTATGTTCTTCCTATGACGGTGGAATGTCTTTAATGATTACTGTACTCTTTGCCTCCCCTTTTTCTCCCCCTTCTTTTTCTTTCTTTTTTATTTTGTGCTTGTTTTTTTTATGTTGTCCGTTTCCACCATGCTTTGTTTATTAATCGATCACCCACAATATGCACAAATCAACCCTACTTATTTTGCGTTACACCCCGTTTATGTTTTTCATTTGCACGATGCCCCTTTTCCCACCAATCTTTGTTATTTGCACTCATTCATCCATGGACCTTGCTGCCTCCCCCCCCCCCCCCCCCCCCCCCCCCTGCTCATCTATCTCCCCCCCCCCCCCCCCCACCCCCCTCACCCCACCATATGTTTTGGTGTGCGGCTTTCGTTTCCCCCTCCTATGCAGCTGATGATCCAAGATTGCTTGCCGATGTGCTCAGCTCAGTATGAGCACATGTTTAACACGGCACGTATCCCAGGATTAGAGACAGGTAGGAATAATCTTGTACATCTGGATCAATTATATAGAAACGCCTAGGGCCTCATCCTTACTGGCAGGCATTTTATTAGAGCATCTTTAATGATGAGATAAGTAGACTGGTCTGGAATTAGCACCCATTGGGCATAATTCAGAGTTCTACGTAAATGTAACACTTAATTCAGAACTCCTCTGTTTAATGATCAGCGCACGTAGTAGATATGCACTGCGTATTAGCTGACCTTGGCTTACGATCTCGCTCGCGGTGTCCTACAGGCGGTGCATGATTGGATGGGCGGCATTCCGTAGCTTGAGCCACTTTTCCTGGCTTTGGCAGCACCCCCCATATCTTTGTAGGATGCCAAGGTCTGCTTGCTGGCAGGGGAGTACTGTAGTACATTCTGACGACCAACTGTACTGTAGTACATCCTGGCCGCAAGGGTCTTCAGATGCAGATCTGCGATGCCGGCAGGAGGTGGCTTTTTTTTTTTTCAGGCTTCTCCAGCGGCATTAGCATATTTCGTCTTTGAACACAGCCGCGATAGAAATAGCATCCAACTCTGAATTAGGCCCATTGGGGCAGATGTATTAAGCCTTAACAAGAGATAAATGCAAGGGTGATAAAGAGAGATAAACGTCCAGCCAATCACCTGCCAACTGCCATGTTACAGGCTGTGTTTCAAAAAAAAGTCAGTAAGGAGCTGATTGGCTGGACGTTTGTCTCTCTCTTTAGCACCCTTGCATTTATCTCTTGTTAAGGCTTAATACATCTGCCATAAAGTTTCTAATGTTGCCTAATGTTTCCGAACCCATCTCACCTGTGAAATATGCAGTAGAGAATGCTACAGCCAGCTACACATACTACAAAGAGTAAAGCTGCTAATGCAATGCCAGTGTGTGATTGGCCCAAGGCTTCTGGAAACGTACACGTCACTTTTAAGCATGCCACATTGTTTCATTGTCAGCGGTAACTGGGACACCTCTTTCTAGTAAGCCACACATTCTGGGTAATAAATGGTTACCTTTGAGGTTCTTCCTCTATTTTCACTATATAGTGAACATTATCAAAAAGCACTTTTGTTCCTGAGTCTTGTAGAGGGAAATGCACATAGGTCAGGTGTTTTTTTTTTTGTAGTATGACTAGGACGCACGATGAGACTGTGTGCTGATAAATTTGATATGCAACTCTGTGTGCGACTAAGGTGACCAATCACCGGATTGGAACAGGCGGGATCCTGGTATTTGGCCCCAAATTTGCCAGGATTTGAATCCCAGTATTGTTTTTTCCAATCCCGGAATGTCGGGATTAGACTGCACATGCGCAGTCTGATTTCGGGCAGTGTCTGAGCACTAGCTCAGACGCTGCCCGGCTGTTCCCATCCCAGCTGCACAGTGTAACGTGGTCACGCTGTGCAGCCAGCCAGCCACACCGCTGCTCTCGAGTTCTGCCCACTCACCACCAGGGATTCCCTGCCGCTCCCACACGCCTGTGTAAGTTAATGGTGGGCAGTTTGGGGAGGCTTTTTTTATTTTATTTTTTATTAGGGAGGCCAATCTAGGGATTGAGCATTTTTCAATTCCAAAATCCCGGGATGGAAAAAATGCCCCGGGATTGGCATCCTTATGTGCGACTGAGTCTCTGAATCTGTATACAGACTTTTTTTCTAAGCCAAGTTCTACTGTGCTTCATATACAAAGTCACATATTGAATCCGTCACATATCAGATTAATAGCACACTTTCTCCGTGTGTCATAGTTGCTTTGCAGAGTTACCCAGGTCCTGTTGGTTCTGTCACACCGGGAATGTCCCTCTGTGGGGCATATTGAGAATAGATGTATGTAGAGCACATTCACAGTCCACACACATTCAGTCCATCCCTCTATATTGGCTATAAGTAAAGGTTTGATACTACCTGTTAGTTGTCATATTTTCAAGTCCTTGATCTAGTCACCCCCAATACAGAGAGGAGAAGCTAAAGAGCTGGAAGAGGGAGTAAGGGGATTATGGGAAGAAAACACAAACCCAATGGCTGCTAGTATGTACAACGGGGAACACCGCATGTCAGCGTTATATAATACAACCGAAAATAAAGAGAGACCAGACTTCTCTCGTAGCTGATTTGTCTCCTTTAGTAGACGAATAGACTGTCATCTTTCCTTTCCTTTTCTTAATTTAAAGATGTTTCACTCTCAACAAAAATCATATAGAAACAGAACAATACAATTGTGTAGTACAGGCATGTCCAAACTATGGCCCTCCAGCTGTTGTGAAACTACACATCCCAGCATGCCTTGCCAAAAGTAAGTATTCCCTAATAGCAAAAATAGGGCAAGGCATGATGGGGCTTGTAGTTTCACCCACAGCTGGTGGGCCATAGTTTGGACATGCCTGGTGTAGTATGTCCAAAAAGTGGTAAATATTCACCATCGTGATGCTATTAGAGAGAGGGCTTTGTTGTAGGCGATCAAGAAGCTCCTCCCCCCCCCCCCCCCCACCCGCGCTTCATTATACAGATGATAGATGGCATAAAGTTCTTATAATAGTGAATTTTAACGAGGTCTAATATATGAATAATATATCATACCCCAACTTGTATGAAGAGAAATGGAGATGTACCTATAAAGGTATCTTTAAATCTTTACAGAAAGAGATGTGTGCAGCGGGGAACCTGATTTCTTTCAATAATAAATGTCATTCCCCAACTCACACAGATCAAGGTGTAGATATAGACAGTTATCTTTTTGTCTTCCTCTTTCTGACAATAAACCTAGTACCCAAATTCACAGCACACAGAAGGTAAAGATATACTTGTAAAGGTTTCTTTACATATATGTCTAATAGGAACACTGGACATACTACACTATTGGGATACATGAAAAGATGTCATGTTGTGAGTAGCAACCAATCAGATTAATGCTGTGTACACATGGTCCGATTTCCTTTCCGATGTTGACGATATAGTCAACATCGGATCGGCATCGGATCAACATCGGATGCAGATCGCAAGGGTTTTAACCCTTGCGATCCAGATCCGATCCCGATGCGCGTTCACGTATCGGAAGCCAGAAAGTCTTGGCTGCCTTGTCTATATAGTGCAGATCTGCACTATATAGTCAAGATAGGATGCAAATCGGATGTGCCTTAAGATCCTATCCACGATCCTATCTGATCAGATCGTGGATAGGATCTTAAGGCACATCTAACGTGTGTACACACCATATGTCTATCGTTTCTCTATTGCATTTTGGAAAATGATACAGACTCTGGTTGCTATGAGAAACATCCACTATTTTTCAACAGTACATTTCATGTACTAAAAGAGATGAATCCGATATGAGTGAAGCCGGGTATCTCTTTTTTGCTTGTGTTATATATATATATATATATATATATATATATATATATATATATATATATATATGGCGTTGACTTTTGGTTTTCCTCAGATGTACATATTACGTGATTTCAAACTGTGATGTAATGTTTTTAGGACCAGATGTCCCAAGCTTCAAAAAGTGATAAAGTGGAGAATGATAAAACAACCAGCCAATCAGATGCTACCTGTCATTTTTCAAACCCAGCCTGTAACATGGCAGGTAGGAGCTGATTCCCTGGATGCTTATCACTCTACACGTTATCACTCTTTGAAGCTTGATACATGCAGCAGCTTTGTGTGCCAGCAGGTAACATACTTCCCTTACACAGTATCTGCTGGTGTTATTGTCAGAAAAGGGGGTGTGGAACCGCGCTTTATCTATTAATAATATGAAACAGGTGAATAATTTTGAAAATTAAAAAAGTACATTTATTCACATACACATTTAAAAAGATAGGTACTGGTACTAGTTTTCATAAAAATGGAGCAGAGATAGTCACCCAATTCTCCAATGGGATAATGTCCATGTGTCCGTTCCTAGGTGTGCTTCCTATGGTTGTCCCATGTAGGTTAGCCGATAGTGGTTTAAGGGACTGTTTAGGAGTGATGGTATCCTCCAGCTCAGGGAGCCCCTGTTGGTATAGGGCTCGACCTGTTTGTATAGGGAGCCCCTGTTGGTATAGGGCTCGACCTGTTTGTTCAGCAGAATTGAGTCCTGGTAGAATACGGCTGCAGGGATCTGCTGGGGAAGCTGGTCCGGTCACAATAGGAAAATGGGTGGAAGATCCCAAGGTGGGTGTCTGAGCTCCAGTGTACCGACGCGTTTCGCTCTTAGGGCTTTATCAAGGTGATGTCTAGTGTACCTTGCACCAGTAATTTATACCCCTAGTAATGGGGTGAATGGGTGACACCTGTTGCATGTAATAATCACTTGCTTAACTAGTTAGTAAAAGTCAATATCGGCTCATATTGTATAAAATAGGAGACAGAACTGATAATAATAAGGCCGTTTTCATCAAAAAACGAGCATTAGAAATAGTTAAACACATTTCATTACAAAGTACACTGCAAGGTACACTAGACATCACCTTGATAAAGCCCTAAGAGCGAAACGCGTCGGTGCACTGGAGCTCAGACACCCACCTTGGGATCTTCCACCTATTTTCCTATTGTGACCAGACCATCTTCCCCAGCACATCCCTGCAGCCATATTCTACCAGGACTCAATTCTGCTGAACAAACAGGTCGAGCCCTATACCAACAGGGGCTCCCTATACAAACAGGTTGAGCCCTATACCAACAGGGGCTCCCTGAGCTGGAGGATACCATCACTCCTAAACAGTCCTTTAAACCACTATCGGCTAACCTACATGGGACAACCATAGGAAGCACACCTAGGAACGGACACATGGACATTATCCCATTGGAGAATTGGGTGACTATTTCTGCTCCATTTTTATGAAAACTAGTACCAGTACCTATCTTTTTAAATGTGTATGTGAATAAATGTACTTTTTTAATTTTCAAAATTGTTCACCTGTTGCATATTATTAATAGATAAAGCGCGGTTCCACACCCCCTTTTCTGCCAATATCTCTGTCTGTTTGGGTTGACCCCCCCCCCCAACACACGGAACCGCAGCTTACTGCAAAGCCACCCATTTTTTGGCGCCCTCTCAAGACACCCAGTGCCCCACAACCCCCTTATCTGCTGGTGTTAATTGAAGTGAATAGAATCCCTTGCATGACATAGTGTAGTTCAGGGGAAGGCAACCCATGACACTCCAGCTGGTGTGGGACTACACAGCTCAGCATGCCCTACAAAACTGCTTGAGGGCATGATAGGACGTGTAGTTCCACAGCACCTGGCATGACATATTATAGCTCATGCAATGAAAAGTACATGACAACCGGGAGGAAATATTCTGACTGTTCCGATAAGTTGGGTGTGCATCATCCGGGTTAGACACGTCTCATTCTGTGTGCAGACACCATCCAACACTACTCAGACAGCAAGCACATTGTAGTGTACCACAAGGGATGCTTCTACAGAGTCTGGGTGTACCATGCCGCACGTTTGCTGAATCCCAAGGAACTCGAGCTCCAGTTCCAGCATATATTGGATGACCCAAGCCCACCACATCCCGGGGAAGAGAAACTGGCTGCCTTAACAGCAGGAGACAGGTGAGAGATCCTCGTCCCCTAGAACCTGTTCCTGTTTTGTGTTTGCTGCAGTCTTTCTCAATGTGTTGTGGGTCTGTGCGTATGGACATTGGGTACGTGCGATAAGTGTTGTTACTGCTTAGAACTCTGTATAACGTCACCAGTATCCTCCGATCGCCTGGATTAGAATGACCGATTGATTTTTATCATCCCCGCTGAAGGACGACTTGGGCTAAAGCGCGGAAGTCCTATTTCCGCAGCGGGAAGAACCTGCAGTGTCTGGATCTTGTGGAGAAAGCCGCTTTCTTTGTCACATTGGACGATAGTGAGCAGGGACTCAACACAGACGACCCAGTAAATTCTTTGGATGCCTACGCGAAGTCCTTACTACATGGGAAATGCTATGACAGGTCAGAACACATTGTATCGGTTCTCAGATAGGACCATTGTCAATATACTGGTGCTAAGCTTTCAGGTAGCATGACGTAAAAAACAAATCTGATTGGTCGGAAAACACCAAATATAGAATTTTATCTGTCGATATTTTGTTTTCTTTTACAAAATAGTTGGGCGACTGTTTTCTTCTACATTCTATATGGGGAACACTGCTATATTATAGGGGGGTGTAGATGGCGCAGAATGCATCCATGGGCTATTACGGCAGGTAGCTACTTCTTACTGTCCGGTTCTCTGTGTAAGTACCTGACCCCGTATTACTCTGCCTCCAACAGGTGGTTTGATAAATCATTCTCACTTGTGGTGTTCAAAAATGGAAAGGTGGGGCTGAACGCCGAGCATTCGTGGGCAGACGCCCCCATTATTGGGCACTTGTGGGAGGTAAGTGACTCACAATACTGCACATAGCATTACATTTGGTAGCAATAACCGTATTGTAACGCTGAAATCATTCTTGGGAATTCCCCAGAGACGCAATGGTAGATAGAATATTTGCATTGCCTTGTTCTCGAAATAAAGCTACCTTCCTTATTTGTAATGTCCTAATATACTACGCTCAATAAAAGCTGTCAAAATGACGGCTTCTGCGATGTGTTTACACTTTCAAGCCATGACATGTTTTACTTTCACTTTGAGCTGTGACCGGTTTTAGACCACAAACTCTCCACCCCACCACCAGTCACTATCTGCTCCTACCTCCTATCTCTGTCTTATGCGGGGTACACACCAGGACGATCCGCTCACGATCACACGGTGCGCACGACCCGCTCACAATGTGCATAGTGAGCGGGTTCCGATCCGATGGCAACCCGCAGCCGGGTGTATCGTCGTTTCCAGATCCTACCTGCTGCAGGTAGGATCTGAATAACGAACGACCGACCCGCGGGGCCGGGCAACCGATCGGAATCGGATCAAAACAGGACAGAAAAGGGCCCAATCACCACACAATCTACATCCAATCGGTCGGAACTGGATCTAGATTGATGGGATCGGACCCTCGTCGTCCTGGTGTGTACCCAGCATAAGCAGCTCCCTCTCTTCCTATTCAGCAAGTTTGAAACAGATATGTGTCCCAGCAAAAATTGCTTTCACTTTCTGTTATGACCTCTTTTAGAATAAAAAAAAAATGATTTGGTCCGTCTTGTGGCCAGTGGTGGAACTTCACCTCATAGAGCCATATACAGTATATTTAGACTGCAACGAGGCAGTAGAGACTAACCCCCCAAAACAAGTGTTTTCGGGGAATTAGCTGCATGTATTGCATGGTAAATGGGCCCCATAACCCTTAGATGTACTGTAGAATACACACATTCTGATTCCTCTAGATCCCAAATTGCCCTAAAAATAGTTAATCTGTTCCAATCAGAAGAAAATAGTCTATAGGTCTGAGACCAGCCCTTATGGGAGACATGCAGTTAGATTTTGCTGTAGCAATCCAGGATCGTTCTAGAGCAGGGGTGTCCAACCTTTCACCTTCCCTGGGCCACATTAGAAGTTGAAAATTTGGTTTGGGCCGCACATAAAATAAAATAACAGTAACGATACCTGATCATCCAAAAAAACATAGAAAACATAGTTAACATATTAAACTTACTTGGAAATGAAGTTAGTGAGATGTTTGACATTGTTTCTCAGCCACCAATGCATCCAGATTTGCTTCGATGGAACTTGTTGCAATTCTCAGCGAGTGCTCAAGGTGCTCATCAGATATTTTGGTTCTAGTTTTATTCTTTGTGTGCTTCATCCTTGAAAATAGCTGCTCACAAATGTAGGTGCTTCCAAATAGCGATGACATGAATAAGGCATGATTGTGAAGTGCAGGATATTTTTCTATATATTCTTTGTGAACTGCTGCACTCATCCCCTGTGTCAAGAGCTGTGGTGAGTGATCACTACAGGGGGCATCTCTTATATATTTGGCTACATCTGTCACTCAAAATGTGTCTGAAGCTGTAACGCTGGGTGGAGCCTCTGATTCACATGACTGACTCACACGACAGAGAACCAGCCCAGTGAGCCCACAGACAGTGCCAGACACCCTCTGCCTCTCCATGTTACACAGCAAAGACACAGCTACTCACCAGACACACCAGGTGAGCGCCCCATACCTCCATACCTCCCAACATGACCCTCTCCAGGAGGGACAGAATGCTCTGTTTGTGGACTTCCATCTTAATTTATGATTGTCATCACCTGTTTTAAACAGGGTAATTGATAAGAAAGGTGTTTAAGCACAGGTGATGGTAATCCATAAATTAAGAAGAAAGTCCAGAAACAGAGCAATGTGTCCCTCCCCCCCATTCACGGCAACCCCACGATTAAATGGCACATGCAAAACACTGACATGGCTATGGTCGACAATGAAAAAGGTTGACAAGATTTATTTTTCACTTTTTCAATGTTTTCATATTCATTCTCATGTGTCGACATGGACACCAATGAAGTGCCACACTTATGTCAACATTTACATGTGTTGACCTTTGTGTTGATTTTTTCTTGTGGCGATTCGCGGCACCCCCCGGCGACCCCCCTTCCGCGATTCACAGCACACACACCCCCCAATTTGCGGCGATTTGCGGCCCCACCCCGTGACACACCCCCTCCTGCGATTCGTGGCACCCCGCGACCCCCCCTCCCACGATTTGTGCCAACCCCCCAGGCCCCCCCTTCCTTGCGGTACCCCCCACCCCCCGCGACCCCCCCCCCTACCGCGATTTCCCCCCCCTGTCATTGCGGCAACCCCCCGCCCCTGCGACCCTCCCTCCCATGATTCACTGCAACCCCCCGCGTCCCCCCTCCCACGATTCGCGGCACCCGCGGCCCCCCCTCCCGCAATTCATGGCATCCACCCACGACCCCTCCTCCCGTGATTCGCGGCCACACCTCACCTCCTCCTCCCCCCCCCCCCCCCCCCCCCCCACCCCCGCTCGCGATTCACGGCAACCCCAGGATTAAATGGCACATGCAAAACACTGATACGGCTATGGTCGACAATGAAAAAGGTTGACATGAGTTTTTGAAGATTTATTTTTCTTTTTTGAATGTTTTCATATTCATTCTCATCAGAGCCGGCCTTAGGCATAGGCCAACTAGGCAGTTGCCTAGGGCATATGGAATGCCTAGGGGCACCAGCAGCTTCTGCTGATTAAAATGATATGCAGCATGCCTATATTCTGTGTGTGAGTGAGGATGTATCTGCATATGAAATAGTGTATTCATGGAAATCAATGTAACATAGCATTCCGTATGCAGGTACAGCCACAGTTGCACACAGAATATAGGCATGCCGCATATCATTTTAATCATTGGAAGCTCCTTGTGTGTCCTGGTCTCATAACAATGAAAATAAGACAAATTTTCAGAAAAAAAGGCACCCAACGTTAGCAGAACTGGCCAGGAGCTGCATGGCCTATTGAGTCAAGATGTATGAGGAAACATCTGTATCCAAGCAGAGGCAGAGGCCACAGTGTTAGCGGCTGTGCGAGCGCTGTCTGCGGGTGGGTTGGTTGTGCAATAGTGTTCGGCATATGTGTAAGGGGCATAATATGTGTCATGTGTATAAGGGCATTAATAATGTGCGACATATGTGTAACATGCATTATGTGTGTCGTGTATAAGGGCATTAATAATGTGCAACATACGTGTAATGGGCATTATGTGTGTCATGTTTATAAGGGCATTAATAATGTGCAACATATGTGTTAGGTGTCATTATGTGTATGAAGGGAATTAATAAAGGAAAGGTTGGCATAATGTGTAAGGGGCATTATGGTTATAAAGACATTAATAATGTGTGTCATGTTTAAGGGGCATTACTGTGTGGTATTATAAGGGGTGCCCCCCCCCCCTCCCACAATTCACGCCCCCTCCCACGCTTTGCGGACCCCCGCCCTCTCCCGCGATTCGCGGACACCTGCGCCCCCTCCCTCCCTTGATTCACGGCACCCCCCACGCCCCTCCCACAATTCACGGCACCCCTAAGCCCCTCTTTAGTCCCCCGTATACTCACACACCCCTATCACTACCCAGCTTCCTGCTCTCCTGAACCGTAACTTCCACCACTGGGGAGTCGCTGACGCTGTTTTGCCCACATGCCCCTATCATGCCTCATAGCCCAGCCTCCTGCTCTCATGTACCCTAACACCCACCCAGTAGGAGGAGACACTGACTCAGGGCCACCATCCTGTACTCCTGTACTGCCACACTGGACCCTCACCCACTGGCAGAAGCTGCACAGTATCTCCCACCCTCCTCTTTAGTCCCCCTTATGTCCACACACCCCTATCACTACCCAGCCTCCTGTTTTCCTGTGTCGTGACCTCCGCCAGTGGGGAGCCGCTGACTCAAAAACACCCTACTATACTATTGCACACACACACACCTAAACAACATGCACACACAGCCGCCCCCCACACCCACAAATGTCACTGTACCATCCACACTATCAATGTACATCTAACTCTGTAACCGCTTTTTAATTAAACAAAACAATACACACCCCCTTACACATCATATGCTCTCTATTTAACACATTTCACCTATAACTCAAGTTGCAATACAGGCCATCTTTCATACAATTCTAACCATCTCTTTCATATAACAATGTGCACAAATTAAGGGGGCGCAGCCCCTTAAGACGGTGTGAAGAGCGCCCGTAGGGCGCGATGAATCACCTAGTTATAAATATAAGTGGCATTACCAGGGGGCATTATGAATATAAGTGGCATTACCAGGGGGCATTATGAATATAAGTGGCATTACCAGGGGGCATTATGAATATGTGGCATTACCAGGGGGCATTATGAATATAATGCCCCCTGGTAATGCCACTTATATTCATAATGCCCCCTGTAGTGATCACTCACCACAGCTCTTGACACAGGGGATGAGTGCAGCAATTCACAAAGACACTGATGGTAGTGGGGGTATGAGAAGGCACCGCTGGCCTGGCTGCCTGCTCCTGCCGCCGCCACCACCACCCATCAGATCATCATCCAGCCCTGCGCGCTGCTGGGATGGATCACGTGGGGGAAGCGCCAGCTCAGACGTCCTTCGGACCGCGGGAGCAGCTGAGTGCGCCTGAGCATTCGCACCAGCGCTCCTGCGGCCATTTTAGGTTTGGGAGAACTCGATGCTGGCCGCGCCATCTTTACTTTGGGCACAGTGCCACGGCCAGCACGGAGACGCTGCTGCGGGCGGATCAGGTAGTTGCCCTAAATATATTATACTTAGAATTTCTTAAAATGCACTGGGCCGCATTACTACCCGACATGCCTGTTCTAGAGTCTATTGTGCTTAAAGGACCTTTAGGACTACATCCCTGGGACCCAGGTGGCTGTCTGATAATAATCGGTCCAGTAACAGAGGGACAGATGCATTAAGCCTGATGAAGTGGTAAAGCGGATCCCAGAACGGGGTCCTAAAGATCCCGAAAGCACTGTTGTTGTAGCTGGAGATGCCATCAGTTCCACACTCCAGAGTGAGGGAGACGGCATTGTGGGAAAGCCTTTTTAGAACAAGGCGCTAAGGTGGTTTTCCCATGATGCTAATTCATTTGTTGTATAGACCAAATGTTACCATAATTGTCACGATCTGAGAATCCCGGCCACGTGACACTTCTCCTGGGTACCCCAAGCGTGTGCGTATTTCACCACGATTCCGCTTGCCACCAATCAAAGTAAGCTTTTTGGACTTAGTCCGCGACAGCTTTGATTCTGCCGACACACCAAATTATGAGTTACACGGTAGCGCTCTGGCGAATTCGTCAGAGGCTTGGGCCGGAAAACAGCAGATACCAGAACTAATTATGACTTTTAATTAAGTGAAAACACTACAAGGCTTACAGTATATTACAGAAACATTAGTTACAAGATATATGATTAATAGGTAAGTCAAACGTAAAAAAACAGTTTAGAAATAAAACAAAATGGGAATAAAGAAACAAACCGCTTCAAGGACACACAGCATGAAGCGGGGTTTGGAGTGGAAATCTCTCCGGATACTGGATCATTTCAGAGACAGGTATCGGACCCATCCCATTCCAAAGAAAATGAACAACAGGTCTTGTGATACACACACTTTTAAGATTTGCAAAACACACAATCACAGCCCCCACCTCAGGAATCTCCCTGTCACGGGGTTTCCTTAGGATATACCCAGGGACTGGCTAATTTACCTTTCTTTTGAGCATGAGCAATTTAGCCATTCAATCACCCCCGCCTCCTAATTCTTATCTCAAATAAGGTGTCATTCTAGAGTTCGGGAATTGCTTTCCTGACATCTCTTCTGGTCTGGGAAGACATTTGCCAGAGACCCTGGACTTCAGTACAAGTTTTATAGATGCAGGGGGGAAGGAGCTAACCTCTGCTTTCCTGTTGAGTTTTCAAACAGATGGGCAGGGGTTGTTGGAATAACCTTTTTACCCACCATTTCTTCATAAAAATACAGGATACATGCAGGTCACTTATCAATAACATTGTATGTACAGTTAGGCCCATTCCGGCATCAGAATGGTACTAAATCATGACAATAATAATGGCCATAAAGCCGCATTTAGACATGAATGGGATCCTGTAGTAGTTCTCGTATTGTCATTACATTTTCAGTGCCCTGATTTCTCTATTTCCCCTCCCCAGTCTATGTTGGCTACAGACAGCTTCCAGCTTGGGTACAATGAAGATGGACACTGCAAGGGACAGGTGGACTCCACAATTCCTCTGCCTCAGAGAATGCAGTGGGAAATCTCCAGTGAGGTGGGTTCTAACTGATGTCATGTGGCTAATCGCACGTTGTACAAGACCATGTCATGGCCGAGCTGTGTGTAATAATGGGCAACTGAAGACGGGAGGAATAAATGCCCTAATAACCCCAGATGTTCATCCTCACATTCCCTCTGTGTTTCTGTTACAGTGCAGTGAAGTCATCCACAGCTCCCTGAAAGTCGCCCAGGCCTTAGCAGATGATGTCGATTTCCATGCTTTCCCCTTTAACGACTTTGGTAAAGGTCTGATCAAGAAATGTCGGACCAGCCCTGACGCGTTTATCCAGATCGCTCTGCAGCTCGCACACTACAGGGTGAGACCGTTATTACACTACATAGGTTTATATAGGACACATTATCAGCAAGTGTCTCCCTTTACCAATAACATTTCCTGACAGATTGGCAGAGCATTGCTTAGTGTTAGGGGTAGCAGCACAGCAGAGCATTGCTTAGATGTAGGGGTAGCAGTACAGCAGAGCATTGCTTAGTATTAGGGGTAACAGCACAGCAGAGCATTGCTTAGTATTAGGGGTAGCAGTACAGCAGAGCATTGCTTAGTATTAGGGGTAACAGTACAGCAGAGCATTGCTTAGTATTAGGGGTAGCAGTACAGCAGAGCATTGCTTAGTATTAGGGGTAGCAGTACAGCAGAGCATTGCTTAGTATTAGGGGTAGCAGTACAGCAGAGCATTGCTTGGTGTTAGGGGTAGCAGTACAGCAGAGAATTGCTTATTGTTAGGGGTAGCAGTACAGCAGAGCATTGCTTATTGTTAGGGGTAGCAGTACAGCAGAGCATTGCTTAGTGTTCGGGGTAGCAGTACAGCAGAGCATTGCTTGGTGTTAGGGGTAACAGTACAGCAGAGCATTGCTTATTGTTAGGGGTAGCAGTACAGCAGAGAATTGCTTATTGTTAGGGGTAGCAGTACAGCAGAGCATTGCTTAGTATTAGGGGTAGCAGTACAGCAGAGCATTGCTTAGTATTAGGGGTAACAGTACAGCAGAGCATTGCTTAGTATTAGGGGTAGCAGTACAGCAGAGCATTGCTTAGTATTAGGGGTAGCAGTACAGCAGAGCATTGCTTAGTATTAGGGGTAACAGTACAGCAGAGCATTGCTTAGTATTAGGGGTAACAGTACAGCAGAGCATTGCTTAGTATTAGGGGTAGCAGTACAGCAGAGCATTGCTTAGTATTAGGGGTAGCAGTACAGCAGAGCATTGCTTAGTATTAGGGGTAGCAGTACAGCAGAGCATTGCTTAGTATTAGGGGTAGCAGTACAGCAGAGCATTGCTTAGTATTAGGGGTAGCAGTACAGCAGAGCATTGCTTGGTGTTAGGGGTAGCAGTACAGCAGAGAATTGCTTATTGTTAGGGGTAGCAGTACAGCAGAGCATTGCTTATTGTTAGGGGTAGCAGTACAGCAGAGCATTGCTTAGTGTTCGGGGTAGCAGTACAGCAGAGCATTGCTTAGTATTAGAGGTAGCAGTACAGCAGAGCATTGCTTAATGTTCGGGGTAGCAGTACAGCAGAGCATTGCTTAGTATTAGGGGTAGCAGTACAGCAGAGCATTGCTTAGTATTAGGGGTAGCAGCACAGCAGAGCATTGCTTAATATTAGGGGTAGCAGTACAGCAGAGCATTGCTTGGTGTTAGGGGTAACAGTACAGCAGAGCATTGCTTAGTATTAGGGGTAGCAGCACAGCAGAGCATTGCTTAGTATTAGGGGTAGCAGCACAGCAGAGCATTGCTTAGTGTTAGGGGTAGCAGTAGAGCAGAGCATTGCTTATTGTTAGGGGCAGCAGTACAGCAGAGAATTGCTTATTGTTAGGGGCAGCAGTACAGCAGAGCATTGCTTATTGTTAGGGGTAGCAGTACAGCAGAGAATTGCTTATTGTTAGGGGTAGCAGTACAGCAGAGCATTGCTTAGTATTAGGGGTAGCAGCACAGCAGAGCATTGCTTAGTATTAGGGGTAGCAGTACAGCAGAGCATTGCTTAGTGTTAAGGCTAGCAGTACATGACAACATTGCTTAGTATAAGGGGTAGCAGTACAGCAGAGCATTGCTTAGTGTTAGGGGTAACAGTACAGCAGAGCATTGCTTAGTGTTAGGGGTAGCAGCACAGCAGAGCATTGCTTAGTATTAGGGGTAGCAGTACAACAGAGCATTGCTTGGTGTTAAGGCTAGCAGTACATGACAACATTGCTTAGTATTAGGGGTAACAGTACAGCAGAGCATTGCTTAGTGTTAGGGGTAACAGTACAGCAGAGCATTGCTTAGTGTTAGGGGTAGCAGTACAGCAGAGCATTGCTTAGTGTTAGGGGTAGCAGTACAGCAGAGCATTGCTTAGTGTTAGGGGTAGCAGTACAGCAGATAATTGCTTATTGTTAGGGGTAGCAGTACAGCAGAGAATTGCTTATTGTTAGGGGCAGCAGTACAGCAGAGCATTGCTTATTGTTAGGGGTAGCAGTACAGCAGAGAATTGCTTATTGTTAGGGGTAGCAGTACAGCAGAGCATTGCTTAGTATTAGGGGTAGCAGCACAGCAGAGCATTGCTTAGTATTAGGGGTAGCAGTACAGCAGAGCATTGCTTAGTGTTAAGGCTAGCAGTACATGACAACATTGCTTAGTAATAAGGGGTAGCAGTACAGCAGAGCATTGCTTAGTGTTAGGGGTAACAGTACAGCAGAGCATTGCTTAGTGTTAGGGGTAGCAGCACAGCAGAGCATTGCTTAGTATTAGGGGTAGCAGTACAGCAGAGCATTGCTTGGTGTTAAGGCTAGCAGTACATGACAACATTGCTTAGTATTAGGGGTAACAGTACAGCAGAGCATTGCTTAGTGTTAGGGGTAACAGTACAGCAGAGCATTGCTTAGTGTTAGGGGTAGCAGTACAGCAGAGCATTGCTTAGTGTTAGGGGTAGCAGTACAGCAGAGCATTGCTTAGTGTTAGGGGTAGCAGTACAGCAGATAATTGCTTATTGTTAGGGGTAGCAGTACAGCAGAGAATTGCTTATTGTTAGGGGTAGCAGTACAGCAGATAATTGCTTATTGTTAGGGGTAGCAGTACAGCAGAGCATTGCTTAGTATTAGGGGTAGCAGCACAGCAGAGCATTGCTTAGTATTAGGGGTAGCAGTACAGCAGAGCATTGCTTGGTGTTAGGGGTAGCAATACAGCAGAGCATTGCTTAGTATTAGGGGTAGCAGTACAGCAGAGCATTGCTTGGTGTTAGGGGTAGCAGTACAGCAGAGCATTGCTTGGTGTTAGGGGTAACAGTACAGCAGAGAATTGCTTAGTATTAGGGGTAGCAGTGCAGCAGAGCATTGCTTATTGTTAGGGGTAGCAGTACAGCAGAGAATTGCTTATTGTTAGGGGTAGCAGTACAGCAGAGCATTGCTTAGTATTAGGGGTAGCAGCACAGCAGAGCATTGCTTAGTATTAGGGGTAGCAGTACAGCAGAGAATTGCTTGGTGTTAGGGGTAGCAATACAGCAGAGCATTGCTTGGTGTTAGGGGTAACAGTACAGCAGAGCATTGCTTGGTGTTAGGGGTAGCAGTACAGCAGAGCATTACTTAGTATTAGGGGTAACAGTACAGCAGAGCATTGCTTAGTATTAGGGGTAGCAGTACAGCAGAGAATTGCTTGGTGTTAGGGGTAGCAATACAGCAGAGCATTGCTTAGTATTAGGGGTAGCAGTACAGCAGAGCATTGCTTGGTGTTAGGGGTAGCAGTACAGCAGAGCATTACTTAGTATTAGGGGTAACAGTACAGCAGAGCATTGCTTGGTGTTAGGGGTAACAGTACAGCAAAGAATTGCTTAGAGGATGACTTTACATATAAGACTATTCTCTTTCTAAGGATAAAGGAAAATTCTGCCTAACATACGAGGCTTCCATGACGCGACTGTTCCGAGAAGGAAGAACGGAAACTGTGCGATCATGTACCGTAGAGTCCTCGGCCTTTGTCAAGTGCATGATGGATCCATCAAAACCAGTGAGTGCCAGGTTATTGCCATTGTGGTAAAGCTTTACATTGTCCATGTAACTGAAACACATTCTCTCTGAGTATGTATGATGTAGTGTGATAGATCTATAGATAGTAAAACCTGAGGCCGCGCTGACCGAGCATCTGGTTCAGGTAGGTATGTACACTTACTGATCGGAATGTCAGCCACCATATGACAGCTGGGCGGGCAACTGAATATTCACACGTAGCTGTGTATCACTCCCTGCAGCCAGTGTACGGGAAGTCCCTGTACACATAGCCAGATGCATCATTATATCTGCGCAGCAGCGCCAACACGATACATCGTTCAGACATATCATTTGTATCCACTTTCTTGACCCACTGACGATTTATCTGCCAATTAAATGTTGCCCAGTGTGTACATAAGAATGTCCTGGAATGGTGCCTGTAACAAATCGATGAATACAGTTTATTGCGGCGCCGTCTGCGGTCGTCAGCCAGAACGCCATCCATTAGAGCATTTGTGGGATGATATTGGGGATATAGGATCTTCAGATTACACTAGACCTCAAACACCAGCCTAATATGTGAGACACTAGGTTGGCTAATGCTGGCGGTTCGTTTACCAAGACTCACAGAAAGTCGGAGCAGGTTTCCAGTAATGTCTGTCTTACCAGTGTAACATTAGACTCCTAAATATAAAGCTTGGCCACACGTGGGTTTCCAGGTCTGGCAGATGACACAGGCTCTGCTCAGTGTAGGCCCCGCTACACTAAGCCAGTTAGATGGTATATGGTCATATTGGGTCGACCACTGAAGGGTTGACGTCTGAAATAGGTCAACATGGAAGGAAGGTTGACAATGGCTAGGTCGACATGGGTTTGTCACATTTTTTTATTTTTTGGAGCTGACACGTGCCGACAGGCGACTATTTTCTGCCCTACCGTCCACTAAGGCTTGGAGGGAGAACAGAATAGTGTGCCGAGCGCAGCGAGCCGTGTGAGCGGACGCGGTACACTTAGACTGTGTTCATGTCGACTGTGTCAACATTCGGGACAACAAAAAATGAAATACCCATATCGACCATTTGTCTGTCGACCTTCCATCCATGTCGACATATTTCATGTGTCGACCTTAGCCATTTTGACCTTCAGTGGCCAACCCAATGCATGGAGACATTAAGTCGGTTGATCCAATGACCTATACCTGGTTAGATGTTGACCAGGATTACCGGCCTCCTCAGTCCCTTATCTAGTGTTAGTCCCGCCTCTCACAGTCACATGTTCTGTCCTAGTGATTTGGAGTACACTCGGCCTATTGCATGATTGTATAGATAACGACGTGCGTCTGGTGTCCACAGGTCCAAGAGAGACTGACACTTTTTAAAGCAGCAGCAGAGAAGCATCAGATGCTGTACAGAAATGCAATGACCGGAGCTGGAATTGACCGGCATCTCTTCTGCCTCTATGTAGTCTCTAAATACCTTGGAGTAGATTCGCCATTCCTGAAGGAGGTAAGAGCCCTGAAATGTGGATGTTCCCACTCTCACTGATTGCTTCCACTCCTGCTGGTGTTCTCTAACCTCAATTTATTTTCCTAGGTGCTGTCTGAGCCTTGGCGTCTCTCAACCAGCCAAACTCCCATTCAGCAAGTTGAGCTCTTTGATTTAATCAATCATCCGGAATACATCTCGTGTGGAGGTGGTTTTGGGCCTGTAAGTTATTTCGAGTTGTGATAATGCGGTCCTAGATGGGCTTATTCTGCCACTTCGTCTAGGAAGGGGGTAGGGGAGGGTTTTAATGATTAATTTTGAAGGTCTGCTTACATTTACTGCCTAACACTAGCCACGCCCTCGGGCTGCTGAGCCCTAGCCGCCCCCCCCCCCCCTCCGGCTGCCGAGCCCTAGCCACCCACTTCGGCTGCCAAGCCCTATAATAAATATTGGGCTATATCTAGAGTTTAGTCAGCTGTACAGTGCAACCTTTTCATTCTCCTTTTGCTGGGATAATAATCATTCACTAGTTGCTTACTGCAGTTGCCACATTTCCCAGCCTCGTAGCTTATATTCATTTTATTTTATTCGTCTGTCCCTGTTTAGTGGTTGTGTTTCTTTGTAAGCTTACACATAACCGATATCTTTACAGTATTGGCCGGAAGGTTCCGGCGACATCTGTTTCTGCTGTCCCTGTGCTGCAGGAAATGATGTTCCCACTGGTCAGTGTCTCTTAATCGGTTTCCTGTTTTTCCAGGTGGCTGATGATGGATACGGTGTCTCCTACATTATCGTTGGTGAAAATCTGATTAATTTCCATGTGTCCTGCAAATTCTCCAGCCACGAGACCGTAAGTTCCTTGAGCCCTTGCCAGAGACATTCCTCCACCTGAATCTGCCACGTAGCTCGTTTCTGAACAGTCCACAACCACGAAACATCAGTCACAGAACATTACCCAAAAGTCCCAGCTTTTGGGTAATGTTTTAATATTTGGCCTTCTTTTATACATATCAGTTTCTTTATTATTCAACAGAGGACAGTTTAACCCTAATATGAGTCCCATCCAGAAATTGCTCATTAGTTAACGAGAGAGAACTAAAAGCTATATTTGATTACAATGGAAACGCGCAGATAAGCTAATCAACCCTACATGGCTTATGTTTCGCTGATGATCGCTGTGCAGCGTGACCTCTGCCGTCACCCCACACCACGCACAGCCGGGCAGCTTCTGAGCTCAGCACTGCCCAGCATTAAGATTGCACATGCGCCGCCCAATCCTGAAATACCAGGATTGAAATCCCGCTGATTTTGGCCTAAAATACTGGGAACACCCCTGATTCTGGGATTGGCCACACTACGTGTGACCCCTGTGGATATCTGCATGTAGATGAGGGATCCGGGGCTGGAATGGAGAAGCAGAGCACTGTAGTGGGGGGGAGTGGGGGGGGGGGGGGGGAGCTGAGCTGCCTGATGACTCCCCAGATCTCTCAGCCAGTGATCCAAGGATGCTTAGTAACGTACAACTGATTTTTCAGACTCATCGGCTGAGAGATCAGAGGAGTCACTTGCCTTACAGAATAATAATAATGAACTAGGGACACTCTTTAATTAGTATTAATTACCTATTGATGCTAGCAAACTGCCCCAAGCCAATGAAGTAGAAAATGTGTATACGTCACAAGATGTTTCTTGTATACCTTGTCAGCTACCCTCTGTCTTGCCCATGCTGGCACTTGCAGTTTCACAGCTCCCAGGGATTGCCCAGACCTCCCTCAGAATGCAGCACACCCTATATCCTCTTATGAGTACAGTATAACCTACCTGCTAGCCTTTGTGTTGTACCCAGTGCATTAATCAGTGCGTTACTCCTCTCTGCAGGACGCTCACCGCTTCGGCAAACACATCCGAGAGTCTCTTCTCGATATTCTGAGCCTGTTCAAGCTGGGTAACAAGTAGAATGTGTATCGCAGATGCCATTGCCAGGCTGTCAGACATCTGCAAGTTACCCATAAAGGAGCAAGAAAAGAAAATACAAATAAATTGCTGCAGAATACTGGGACCATTGTGTTCTTTCTCAGCCGCAAAGACGTACAATAACTCACCGGACTGCATGAACGCCTCATCACGCTGACCAAAATGTAACCTCACATACGTGTTTGGACAGCAGAGTATGGTATCTCCTGTGTACGAGGACTATTAACCAATCGGAGTGGGACTCTTATGACTGATGCTTAATGTGTATAGTGCAATGTGGAGGACACACCTTGCACAGTGAGTGGGACGGACGCGTTCTGTGTGTGAGTTGGTGCCTTATCTGTTCCGTGGAAGTTCTTACTGCTTATAGTGACGTGTACCGCGCAATGACAATTTTACAGGCTCTTTGATACTTGTCAGATATAAGCAAGCTGCCTGTAACTCACATTCTAGTTTGACCCTCAATCTCATAATACCTCTACATTTGTGTTCATTGTTTCTGGAAGTTTCTGCTTCGTTCAGAGCTAAGGAGAGGATCTGATTAACTGTCGTAGTTTTATTTTACAGATGTTACTGTTGAGAGTTTTTTGTTTTCATATTGTTTTTGTTTGTGTTCCTGTTTTTAGCCACGTTCATTGCCATTCCTTAGTCATGTCCATAGGTTAGTTTGTTCTCTGTTTCGGGGTTGCACAGAGGGGACAGGTAGCCATTTAATCTATAATATAGCTGCTTTTGTATTTGGAAGCCACTCCTCTTCCCCTGGCTTATTACAGCGTCAAAGTGGCTCGGAAATCGGACTGTCAGGTGCCTGAATGATTGATACATCCTGCTTATGCTATAAACATACGTCTCCCTTAATCCTTCCAGTGTCACAGATTCACAATGTGGCTCGGATTCTACTGTACTGTGCTGCTTAAGGGACCACTAATTCCTACAATGAAATTCGCCTTATTTAAAGCAGAAGTTAGACTCATTCCCATGTCTTAGAATGTGTAACGGGATCGCTTCCATGGCTTAGGAGAAGAGATGTCCAGGTTCGGATTTACCCGAATCTCAAAACTGGATCTTACTGGCTATCCCGGCTGTCACATGCTTTGGCACCAAATCATGTGACAGCCGATAACCAATAAGATCCCGTTTTGAGTTTGGGTACTCCAAACCTGTGCATCTTTATTTAGGGTGACAAAAAAAGGTAGAAAACAATCGCAAGCAACCAAACGATCTACCACTTACACATTTTGATATACTTGCTTTTATTTTTCACTGTTAACGTTCGTGACTTTTCATGTTGGCTTCACAATCATTTGCTAATGCTGTGTGTTGCACATTCGTCAAACACATACACAGCACAAGCACATGACCCTAAATCTATACAGTCCATGGATAGCCACCCCCCAAATAAACATCCCTAGCCATAACGCCGGACACCTATTTTGAAGCACAGTGGGAAATAGAGAGTCCGGTCTTGAGTATGATTGACAGATGACCATACCCTCATGTTGACAGATGCTTTCGGCCAATCGGATTTCCAGATATACCTCGAAATTATCCAATCAGATTCAAGAACCCTGTACAGCAATGTGTATGGTCAGAATATGTTGCATTAGCAGAAGATATGTCATTTGTAATGGTTACTGAGCCAAAGAGAGGCGCAAGGGGTGTAACTTAATAGAATGTGTCACCTATAACTGACACCGTAGAAGGATGGCCAAGAATGGGGGGTCACTAATATGTTAGAAACACAACCATTTTGTTTCATTTTCTTTTCTTTTACTGGTGCAAGTCTATGACTAAATTATTTATGGATCATACTTGAGGCAATGCCAAAACGGGTACAAAATGACCTTATTTTCTGTCTCGCACTCATTCGAAAGGCAAAGCCGCACACATACAGTGCATGTCTATTATGTGTTTACGGTTTCCAATCCACATGTTTACTATGATTGAGGGGGTATTTTGTGTGACTTCTACAATGCCTTTATGTTACTGATTTACTCACAGCACTGAACGACTTTAAAAGTAAATTCAAAATACAGATTCATTTGTGACCAGTTTTAATCGATAAGCAAATACAGAGCATTCCCATCTTACGCATGCTGGACGCAGCAATTCGGCAGATTTACCATTATTCATGAGACTCTGGTCAGCCTACCAATTCTTTAGCAACCAGTGACCTCACTGAGTGCAGCCAGTCATTTCATGTGGAGCCTGTGACATCACTGAGGCTGCGGCCTATCCTGTCGCTTGTAACAGCTGAAACCTTGTGTGCCTTACTGATGCCACTGGTTCCTAGTGAATTGGTAGGGTGCAGTCTTGTCAAGTATATAATGACCGCATCCACTGTGTGTGTAGGTGATGGGTATGCAATAAAGTTGCAAATGTTCAAAGCCTGCTTTCAGCGAAATAAATTGTATGTCTGTAGGCCATTGTTACAGATGGTAAAGTACAGGAAAGTTGCTGAAATACTATTCATGAAACCATTGCAGAGAGGGCTAAATAATGTGGGGTTTTGCAGACGGTAGTAATTAATAACCCCATATAATACATTCATTTACCTAAGAAATTTGCCACTTTTGGCATAAACAATACATTGCGATCCACTTATAATTTACTATAGGTTTAGAAGTGCCAACTATAAGTTATGGATACTTTTAAGTTATGGTTCTAAGTTTTATATTACTCCTGAGCAAACTATAAAAAGGTTTCATGCACAAACACCATTCATTTATATTAGTCAAATGCAGTTTTATTTTTCATTATTATATAAAGCTTGCTTTTTTGTTGTTACTTGCATTTATTGTGTTTATTGGGGAAAAAATGTATTTTTTGTTGTTGTTGCCATTATCAATGCAATTTCAAACCGGGGAGGTCTCGAGGGCAATAAAATGTAATAGTTATAACTTTAAGCATCTTTCATTTATGTTCATTTGATGATGGTTATATTATTATTATTATGTGAGACCAATGCTGTCAGATGGTACAGTCATTGTTCATGTGCATTACCCAGCATTCCCTTAAGCTGGCAATACACTATGGGGATTATTTTGGTGGATTTACTTGGATGCGTTTCGCATACTTGCAAGTCAACCTAACCCCCGCCTTGCGAATAGTGGCGCGCCTGCCCACCATTCGCAAGGCATGTACAATTGCACTGGCTGCGAATGGATCTTTTACATCTGGGATGGGGAACCTTTGGCCCTTCAGCTGTTGTTGAACTACACATCCCAGCATGCCCTGCAACCATTTTAGCATGGACAAATAGCAAAGCTGTAGCAGAGCATGCTGGGGGGTGTAGTTCGATAACTGCTGGTGGTCCAAAGGTTCCCATCCCTGTTTTACATAAACATCCATTCACAGCGTGCTCTGAGGCACCTTTACATATGTGGGCAAGGCAGTTTGTCAGAGCGCAAATCCGCAATATATATAGCAATAATAAACCTGAATCTGCAGCTGTCACTATCAAGGGAATACTCCTCCCCTTGTAGAAAGGACAAATGGGAAAGAAATTAGTGATAGCGCTGACTCAAGTTTTTTTGTAAATATATCAAAATTTATTTAAAAGAATTAATATCTTTTATGATAGCATTTAGTCACCGGCCGGTGTTATACAATACACAATTATATAAATTTAAAACAATAATCAAAAAGAAAAAGGGGGATGGGGGTAAGTTAATTAGGAAGTGATTCCTTTTGGGGGTGCCAAGTAGATTTTTAGTTCAGCCTGTATTAGGAAAACTGGCGGTTTGGATGTTAGCCTTTGAATGATGAGTTAGTCCAATTTAGACAATAGGTGGCTCTCTCACAGCCCCTATATATTAAGGGGTATTCTTGCATGCAGTAACCAATTAGTGGGATTAGAGGTTATGATATTGGCCTGAAGGTTAGCCGGTTAGTCCAATTCACACTGGGCAGCTCTCACAGCTCCTATGTGTCAATGGAGGTTCACATGCAAAACCAATTAGTATTGTTAGTGCTTGAAAAGCTTTGATAACTTGCCAGGTTCCGGATTTTTTCAGCTGCAGATTCTCTGCAAATGCAGTGCAGCCAGGCGGACTCGTCCACGCTCCCGGAATGTAGGGCAGTCAGTCAAATGCTCAATAAGGGGTACCGGTGAGTGGCTCCTTAACGTGTTTCCCCGCCTTTAGTTTCAGCGGCTTCCTCAGAAGGACACATTGTGTCCCCAGTCCAACACTATCAATCATGCACTTACTAATAGTTAGCCAAGCAGGTGCCCCAACCATTATATTCCCCGATGGGGCCTTCATGCCCCAATTCAACACTGTCCGCTACTTGTGCATATACTGTAGCTCATGCCCAGCAGTAACATGACCAACAATGAGACATTATGCCTACATACTGTCCTTACTACAGTTGGATGCACCAGGCTGTATTACAGTCCAGCAACTGAAAGGGGGGTTTGCCAATCGCACTGGAAGGTAGGAATTAAATATATTTGTTGGACCCCTTTATTACAGTCAAGGACAATATGGATTGTGGGGTGTGCTGCCTAGGGACAATGAAATTGTAGTCAAAGAAAAAGGAAGAGATTGTCCATGTAAGGCGCACGTAAAGAGAAAAAGATTTATAAAATATAACTTTTATTTCTTATTTTAAGAACTGCGACATATAAAACACATAGGGGGAAATTTAATACAGGAAATTTGTAAAAAAAATAGGTGTATTTGTATCCAGAAATACACTTATTTTTTACATTTACTATCCTGAAAATACGGCAATTCGTATTCATATTGATGTGCTATCAATACGAATACGAATTGCCGTATTTTCTGGATCGTAAATGTCAAAAATAAGTGTATTTCTGGATACAAATACACCTATTTTTTACAAATTTCCTTTAGTAAATTTCCCCCATATAAGGGTAAGACAAGGTAAATATAAAAGTGGGGAATGACCCCGCGTAGTGGATCCCCTCTATCCCCAATTAATCTGTTATGATGCGTTAGTACTAAGTGTCAGGTAGGCTCTGCGCATTAAACAATATTTCCTTGGTTCATTGATTTATAACAGAGCGGAAAAATGTGTATAATGTGCTGTTTCCAGCTAATGTGTACAGTTAGCGGACAGGTGTTTATTGTGGTATGGAACACCTCAGATACCTGGCTAGTTTGTTTGCCGTGGGTGTCCACTATTATTTATTTCTGCTTACAACAATAATACTTGGTGTCATTGTACATGTATTAGACACAGGGAATAATCTTCAAGTCCAGTGCTATTGCCCCTGGAGTAATTGGCTATTGCTATCGTCGGGGGTTATCCACTGAACTTGACCTGTGTATATATACAGATGAAATAGATGAAAATTCAGTCAGACAAGATGCTGAACCATAACAAAAACACAGTACGAGTTTTTAATGGTCAAAAATGTCAAGATACCCACACTGTACTTGTTACCAAAAATCCACAAATGCGAAACTGTCCCACCACAGATATGTTTCGCAAGAACACCGCGACAAACTCCTTTCTTCATTGTGAAAGTGAACACTTTCCTCCGGTGATAAAAGGACTCCCCAAAGGGGAATTTTTGAGAACAAGAAGAAATTGTTCCAAACAAACAGTGTACAATGAAAGAGCGGCCCAACTCGACCAGAGACTCCAAAACAGAGGTTACAGTAAGAGAGCAATACGCAAAGCCAGAAGAGAAACTGATCAGTATGATAGAGGGCATCTGTTGGTACCAAATCCAAACAAGGAAATAGACCAACCAGAAAAGATAAGGTTCATTGGTACCTTCTGCCAGGAATGGCGAGAGGTGAAAAAGGCTCTCAATAAGCACATTGACGTTCTCAAAACTGATAAGGATTTGGAGAGATTTCTGGGAGATAAAATTGACGTGAGTTGGAGGCGGAGTAGTAATCTCAGGGACATCCTGGTACATAGTCATTTGGAAAAAGAAAATAAACCAACTATCCACAAGTAAGGCTCATACAAATGTGGCACCTGCCAGATGTGCACATATATGATCCCGCAAAAATCTTATACAGATAGATACAACAAAAAATGGGAGATACAAAAATACATACGGAGCCGGTGCATGTGAAAGAGACAACTGTCAGGCAAAAAGCCGGACAAAGTGTGTCCGGCTTTTTGCTGTCCGGTCAAAACCGGAGTGTGTGAAACTAGCCTTAAGGTGATATTATAACAAGATTACCACGTCTAAAACACTCACGGTGCGACCCACACGGAAATAATCAAAATTAATAATAAATAATAAAAATAAACAAGAAACAAACAAGGTCCTTACACTACTGTATGAAGAACCTGTATTCATGGAAAGAACCGGACAACAGAATATTAAAAAAGGATGGTCTCTCGTCAATGCCCGTTTGTTTTGACCTCCCAGCACGCTGACCCTGAGTGGAGATTTTTGATTTTGACCCTTGCCTCCTGCTATGCCCCGAATTCTAAGCAGGTGTCCTTCTGCAGAAAATTCCTTGACACCCTACAGAAGCAGAGTAAGGGAGCTTTATTAATCTTAGGTGACTTCAATATGGTCCTAGATCCCATATTAGACAAGTCTAGATCGCTACAACACAAAAGTCTACCTAGACAACTTGACAGTTCGGCACGGTTTTGCTCCTTATTAGCTGAATATGAGCTCTACGATCTGTGGAGGGCTAAACACCCTTCTGAACGTGACTACACGTTCTACTCGCATGTCCATGGTTCATATTCTCACATAGACTTAGCAATGGTTGACAGATGGACCTTACATACTGTAAGGAGAGTTGACATACTACCGATTAGCTGGTCTGATCACTCCCCATTAACGATTTTGTGGTCGGTGGATAAATGTAAAGTATGCCCAGGACCTTGGAGGATGAATACACATGTTAAATCAGCCTCTGGCCCAAAAAGCATTACAGGAGTCCTTAGAGGTTTTCACTGATACGAATAGTGTTGAGGATACATCCATTTTCGTACACTGGTGTGCTCTAAAGGCTGTACTGAGGGGTTCGTCGATACAAATTGCAGCCAGGCTCAAAAGAGAACATAATCAGAGGTTTGCTAGTGCGGAGCAAGATGCTGCTACTTTAGAAGCAGCCCATAAGGCTGACCCCTCTAATAAATCTTTATTTAACAAACTACTAGCAGCTAGAGAAAAGGTAAATTCCTTCTCACTAGCGGAGGTGCACCGTAACATACGTTGGCTCCACCAGAAGTATTATATTTTAGGAAACAAACCAGGGCGACTCAGAGGTCATAGGGCTAAAGATCGGATCCACGCCATACACACATCTAAAGGAGTTAAGGTTTCTGACCCCACAGAAATAACGGATGCCTTTGCTGAGTACTACTCGCATCTCTATAATTTAAAAAATGACCCGGACACCCCCCAACCAACCATACCTGATATAAACAATTTCCTTCAGAGCCTGTCCCTCCCTGCACTCGACTCGAGTGCCCGAGACCTAATTAACTCGGCGTGGACGCTGAGTGAGGTTGAGAAAGCCATAGATTCTCTTCCCCTAGATAAGGCTCCAGGCCCGGATGGCTACCCTTCCAACTTTTATAAGAAATGTAAAGCTAAGATTGCCGCAATACTTGTCGCGGTTTTTAATGAAGCCTCTTCCTTGACAACTTTCCCTAAGGAAATGCTTGAGGCCCGTATAATTACTATCCCTAAACCTGGTAAATCTCCCACTAATGTACAAAATTACCGCCCCATAGCCCTCCTTAATGTAGATATAAAATTATTTGCAAAACTGATAGCTACTCGAATCTCCCCCTTATTACCTAGTCTAATCAACCCTGATCAAGTAGGTTTTGTGTTAGGTAGGCAGGCATCGGATAACACCCGCAGAGTTATTATGTCATAGAATTCTGCCACACCCGTAAACACCCTCTATTAGTTCTTTCACTCGATGCAGAAAAAGCTTTCGACAGGCTTCACTGGGGCTACCTGCGCTCCACTTTACATCATTTTGGTTTCTCGGGATACTTAGCTCTATCTTGGCCCTATATTCCCTTCCAAATGCTAGAGTGTTTACGAATGGATGTTCCTCCTCCCAATTCGATATTACAAATGGCACCCGTCAGGGCTGCCCCCTCTCCCCTCTAATTTTTGCGTTAGCAATAGAGCCCCTGGCTGAGTGTATCCGTTCCCAAGTCCATATCCATGGTCCTCTCATAGGTGGGGTCTCCCACAAAATCAGCCTATTTGCGGATGACGTGCTAGGTTGTCTTGAGGATCCTGAATCCTCTCTTCCCCACTTACATAACATTCTTGATGCTTACGCTAAAATCTCCTACTACGCTGGCCCTGATCTGTAGTTGGTGGCTCCTGTGGTCCTCGTCCAGAAGCCAGCAATAAGAGGGGCGTGGCCTGGCAAGCAACCTGACCAGACGCGCAATACCAGAGCTCCGGACTGGGACGCTGAAAAAAGGCTATAAGCAGCCAAAAAACCCACCACACACCTACCCCTGCAATCCGTCCTTGCTCCCTAACACCCGGACGGCAGTTGACTGGCGTCGCGGAGCCGGGGAGTGCTTTCCGGCGCTCTCGCGGGTTGCGGCCCAGTCACAGGTCCAAGCCGGGGCCTCAATTTCTGCAGCGCCGAACGAGCGGGACCCGCGAAACGGTGCCGCGGGACGGACGGGTCCCAGAGAAACAGCAGCAGGAGCAGGGGGTATCCGACCTGCGGGAGCCCCCCAGCAGACGCCCACCCCAGGTCAGGCTTCAGACAGGAGGGACCGGCACACGCGCGCTGCTACACCAGAGCGTGCGCACCCCGGACGGAGGCCTCCCAGACCTTCACAGCAGCAGCACACACAGCACAAGCCTCAAGAGGGACCGTGCACACAGTAGGTGACCAGGGGGACGATGAGATAGCCTCCACTGGGTGACGCAGCGGGAGGACAGCCGCCATTACCCCACGCCAGCCATACTAGAGCCCTGAACTCTGGGTAACTGCTTACTACCACAGTCACCACCAGCAACGGATACCCCCCCAGAGATACTGTCCCAAGCAAACTCCTGCATTTACCCACCCCTCCCTGCCCCCAGTTCACACTAAGAGGGGAAGTAAAAGTGAGACAGGAGCTTATACAAAGCCCAAAGCTGAGAAGAGGGGTACTACCCCCCAGAGCACCCCTAACGATTGGACCAAAGTACCTGTTTCCCTCTGTTCCTGCCCTCACAGATCTGGCAGCAAACAGCATACAATCTCAGCTGCCTTCCAGAGACTATAGGAATCCCATATGATATGCAAGACTGCCCTCTAGTGTCCATAAGCACTAAGCACAGTCAATAACTTAACAAGGCAAGCTACTGATAAAGTGAATACCCTATACCCCAACCTATCAACCAGCCAAAGTAGTGCAAGCCAAACCTCTGCCATCACCTCACAGCAGCGTTTACAGCGCCCAGAAGTGAGAAAGGGTCAAAGCTCTCCAAATATGACACATCCTAAATGAGGATGTCCCCTTGAAGCCAGGTCCCCCGGGAGTCACCGCCCAATGAGATGAGCTGTTTCAATGTGAGTGCGACTTAAGACAACCCCTCTGGATCCGAGAACCCACCCCCCCCCCCCTTTTTGTTCTACACCAAGCTTCTGAGCTAATTATGGTCAAAGGCAGAAAGGCTCTACAGAAAGTCACTACTCCTCTTCCCAAAGAAAACATGTCTCAAGCCGATATGAGACCGTTTCTACAGTCCACCTCATCTACGCAAGCAGATGGCACGCCAATCCCTGCATCACCTGCTCCGCCTTCGACTTTCCAGACCTCCATGCTGGCAACGGAGCTAGCCGAAATCAAGAACGCCCTATCATACATGAAAACCCTCCCAACAAAGCAGGATATTCAAGATACGGTTCGCCAAGAACTTGCTGCTGTACGACAGGACCTGTCCCAGCTATCCAATCGCACCACCTCCCTAGAATTATCCCAAGATGCAACGAATACATTCTGCAATTCTCTCACGGAGACCCTCGCCGCTCAAGCCGCGGAGATCCGCTCTCTACAAATGCACCTGACAGACTTGGACAACAGGGGGAGAAGAAACAACCTCCGCCTGCGAGGACTGCCCGAGGAAGTCACACAGGAAAACCTGCAAGACGCACTCACCAAGATCTTCAACGAGATTCTTGGAAACGACCCCTCAGAATCTATCATCCTGGATAGAGCACATCGGGCACTGAGACCTAGAGGATCACCGTCCGACCGCCCACGCGACGTGATATGTCGTCTACATTATTACTCGCAGAAGGAGAATATTGTACGCAAGATACGGCAACTTGAGGGTATAGACTTTAATGGCTCTACCGTACAAATCTATCAAGACCTGTCCTGGCATACACTCCAGCAGCGGAAGGCGTTAAGACCACTCACCGCCGAGCTCCGCAAGCGACAGTTAAAATACAAATGGGGCTTCCCCTTCAACCTGCAAGTAACCTCAGCCGGCAAACACCATGTGCTAAACTCCTTCTCTGACCTTCCGACGTTTTGCACAGCCTTGGGCCTACCAACTCCTGATATACCCAATTGGGAGTTCAGCAATCCAGATCTCCCCCCTCTTCAGCAACGACGACAAGACCAACCCTGGCAAGAATCACAACATGCCAGAAAGAAACAAAGCCAAGCTTGGATACCCCCCGATCTCGGATCCACCTGAAGATCTACAAGCCCACTTTCGCCAAGACCCTTCTCAGATCTTAGACCGTACCCAGGACTGGTGATTATAATGTTATATTATGGTGATATTATAATGTAATTCTAATTTAGCTTAATACATATCACTGGACAGTTAACTTCTCTGTGTACGTCTAAAAGGAGATAGCCCATTCTCCCCTGTTAGTATCGTTTCAAGTACTCACCCACTGGGGCTGTAAATGTGTAATGCCCCCCTTTCTCTTTCCTGTTCTTAGTTGCACTTTCATTCTCCATTATCTCTCCTTTGGGAGAAATTACGCACTGTTTAACGACGGTGACTCCCCCTGCCCCACACCCGCCTTAGGCTCTACTGCCCTTTGAGACGCCAGTGGCCTCACACCACTGGTCGCCTCACAGCGGGATTGTACTGTGTTCTTTGTCCCCCTTTGCTTAGGTTCCTTGTTTTTTCTGTTTTTTCTTTCATGTTCCTCTCTCATTGTTATTTCTGTGTTTTAGAAATGTTTAAGCGTTCCTCCTTCCTCCATGCCTCCTCCCCCCCCCATCCCACCCCGCCACCCCTGACCTTTCACAACAATATGCAGACCAAACCTTTCCTCGACAATTATGACCTCAACAGGTAAACTAAAAATCATTTCCATTAATGCCAAGGGCCTAAACACCCCGGAGAAAAGAAGCAGCCTGCTCAGGACCCTCTGGGCAGAAAGAGCAGATGTTGCCTTAATCCAGGAAACACACTTTAGGTTATCCGCTAAAAACCCATCTCTTTCCAACCACCGTTTCCCTACTGCCTACTACTGCAATACCCCTAATAGCAAGTCTAAAGGAGTGGCAATAATGTTTGCTAGACATCTCCAGCTCTCTGACGTATCAATTCTGAAACCAGTCCCCGGTCGAATACTCATCATAAAATGTAAAATTTCTGCACAACCCTACACTTTCGTAGTGGTGTATGCCCCTAATCAAGACCAATATTCATTCTTCCGCACACACCTGACACATTTAGACTCTCTACTGGAAGGTACGACAATCCTAGGAGGAGATCTCAACTGGACCTTAGATCCAACTACTGATACCTCCACAGGCTCCAGCAGATTTACGGCACAAAAATATCTAAAAATTCAAAAGATATTCCATGACCTACAAATGGCCGACTCTTGGAGAACTCTCAATCCTTCTAGTAGAGACTACTCGTTTTACTCCCATCCCCATCAGACATACTCCAGACTAGACTACATATTCCTGAGTCACAGACACCTTCCCCTACTCCTAGACGCATCAATAGGCTCCATTACCTGGTCAGACCATGCCCCAATCTCAATAACGCTAGAAACTCCCCAACAGACCCCTGGCCAATGGACATGGAGACTCAACGAGTTACTACTACAGGATACACACTGCAAAGCAGAATTAGACAAAGCACTGTTAGAATATTTTGAGCTGAACGACACCGCAGGTATATCCGCAATAACCCTATGGGAAGCACATAAATGCGTTATCAGGGGCAAACTGATACAGCTGGGCACATATAGGAAAAAACAAAGAGCTGCACAGATTTTGGCGTTACTAGAAAATATCCATAAGCTTGAAACCCTACACAAGTCTGGGGCCTCACCATCACCCCTAACTGAGCTAATCGAATCCCGAAACACACTGAACAAACTCTTAGCCGAACGCACCAAAATGGAAATACGTAAGTGCAAGAATAAGTACTATCAATGGGGTAATAAGCCTGGTCGTTTGCTGGCGCAAGCTCTAAGAGCTCAAAGATCCGCCTCCTTTATCAACAAGATAAAGAAAGATGCAGACACCTACTGCTTTAAAACCCCGGAGATTGCGTCATGCTTTAAAAACTACTACTCCTCACTATACAACTTACACAAAGCCCCCTCACCAACAGAACATCTACAGAAAATGCTTCAAGCAAAGGAATACCTATCCTCAGTTGCTTTCCCAACCCTCTCCCTTAACGACAGAGACCTACTTGAAGAACCACTCTCCCAGATAGAGCTAGATTCGGCCATATCATCCTTACCTCTAGGCAAAAGCCCCGGCCCAGACGGCTTTACAGCAGTATACTATAAGACCTTCAAAGAATTACTCATTCCCAAACTATTACAGGCCTTCAACTCCATCTCAGCAGAAGCACACTTCTCCAAACAGTCCCTAGAAGCACACATTACGGTGATCCCGAAATCGGGGAAGGACCCCTCGATGTGCTCCAGCTACAGACCCATCTCCCTCCTCAATGTAGATATTAAATTATTTGCAAAGTTGATGGCGAACAGACTAAACAGATTTCTCCCCGCTCTGATCCAAAATGATCAGGTGGGATTCGTTCCAGGCCGCGAGGCGAAGGACAATACCACCAAGGTACTAAATTTAATACATCTAGCCTCTCGCCACAACATCCCCACTATTCTTATCTCAACTGATGCCGAGAAGGCGTTTGACAGAGTATGCTGGGATTTCATGCGGTCTGTGCTGGAGTACATTGGACTGGGGTCAAAAGCCCTCCATAGAATTCTGGCCCTATACCATACGCCCACAGCAAGAGTGAGGACTAACGGCCTTTTATCAGACCCCTTCCCTATTAACAACGGAACAAGACAAGGCTGTCCCCTCTCGCCACTGATCTTCGTGTTATGCATGGAGGCTCTGGCCAGGGCGATTAGAGCAAACACAAACATCACTGGTATACGAGTTGGAGAGACAGACTACAAACTAGCTCTATTTGCAGATGATCTACTGGCAATCATCACACAACCAGCAGCATCACTCCCCCACTTCCTAAATGAATTAGAACGATTCGGCTCCCTCTCAAATTTTAAAGTTAATATGTCCAAGTCTAGCATTCTTAACATCTCCACTCCCCCCGGGTTAATCCCCCAGCTCAAAAGCTCCTTCCCATTCGCATGGCAACATTCCCACATCACATACCTAGGCATCAAACTACCCAGCGACTTAACCCGCCTATACACCCTAAACTACCAGCCCCTTCTCAGATCCCTCCGCGCAGATTATAGCAGATGGCACAACAAACAGCTATCCTGGTTGGGGAGAATAAACGTCACTAAAATGAACTCTCTACCCAAGCTACTCTATATACTCCAGACCCTACCAATCTTTGTCCCTGACATATGGTTCAACAGTATTCGAACGCTGACCCAACAATTTATTTGGCAACGCAAAAGACCCAGAGTTAAGCGAGAGATCCTTGCGAGAAGCACCGAAAGAGGGGGGTTCCGGCTGCCCGATATTAAGAAGTACTATCATGCCATCCACTTAAATAGAGTTTTGGACTGGACCAGGAATCGTGTAAGTAAGCAGTGGGTAGAACTCGAAGGAGTGTGTATGAAACAATTCCCTGAAATATTTCCCTGGCTACCCACACTCCCCAAACCGCCACCCTCTCACCCAACCATCCCCCCCACACTGAACACCTGGAAACTTTTACGCCGAAACCCACTCATATCATCCGATTTTGGCCCACTAACGTCATTTTTATTCAACCCGGACTTTCAACCCGGGCTAAGCACACAAGACTTTTCTCACTGGGCACTAGAAGGCCTCTTCAGAGTAGGACAGATGATGCTAGGCTCAAGTATGCGCTCTTTCTCAGACCTACAAACAAAATGGAATGTCCCATCAAGGGACTTCTGGAAATTCCTACAGGTCAGACACTACATACAAACAGGCTCCAGAACACCCCCCTCATCCCGAGAACTGACAGCGTTTGAAAGACTCTGTATATCCACTTGCGACACTACCCACACAATTTCACTGCTATATAAACTTCTTCAAGACTTAAACAGCGATATCACCTCATCATTCACCCGGGCGTGGGAAAGGGACCTTAATTTACACATATCTGATAGGGAGTGGGAATCAATTTACATAAAGGCCCACACTAGCTCTATATGCATCCAAACCAGAGAAACACAATACAAATTAATTATGAGATGGTACAGACACCCCTCCATCCTACACATCATGAACCCTAGCACCCCAGCAACCTGCTGGAGATGCAAGAAGTCCACTGGCTCCCTCATGCATATATGGTGGGACTGCCCGCTAATCACACCCTTCTGGAATGAGGTCATAGAGACCTCACAGAAAATCCTCCATTCCCCCATCCCCGCGACTCCTGCCTTCTGGCTGCTGAACCACTCTACCACTCCCCTCTCCTGTTATAAAACCTCTTTGATAAGACACCTTGGCAATGCGGCAAGAGCCAGTATACCTGCCTTATGGAAATCCACAATCCCACCCACACGCAAATCCTGGTTTACAAAAATCGAATACTATATGTCTATGGAGGATGTGTTGCTTTCATCAGTAGATAAACTCTCCGAATTTACAGTCACATGGCTCCCCTGGATGGAGTACAAGTCCACACAGGAATACAAGGCCCTTTTCGTGTAAAGAAAATACCTGAACTAACACTAGCCCACACTAGCTATAAATGCATAAACAGCACTATGTAAGGGAAAGGTCACCTCCCCCCCCCCCCTCCTCCACCTTCTCCTCCCTTGCCCCTCCCCCCTCCTTCTCTGTTTCTCCCCCCAATTGTATTCGTCCCACTGACTCCGATTTACTAATTTTTACCGAATAGACGCAATGCAACCTCTCTAGTTTAACTCATGTTATTTGAACTGTAATAATGTTGGAGGAAGATATTAGCAGCGTATATGCTATTATTTTTTATTTATTTTTTTCATTTCATCTCGCTGCGTCGAGATCTGTTGGCTGTTTACGTGTCTCATCTTATGCCTCCCACGTTTCCCTATTTTCCTTGAAAATCAATAAAAAATGATTATATAAAAAAAAAAATCTCCTACTACAAATTGAACACCGAAGCTTTTCCGCTTAACGTGCCAGACAGTGTGTTAATACGCCTGAAAGACAAATTTAAATATATTTGGAAAGATAAATCGATTAAATATCTTGGGATTAATTTAGCTAGGGACTGTGACATTATGAACCTAAATTACGACCCTCTGTTACGCGCTTTTAACACCCTTACTAAAGAATGGTTGATGCAGCAGGTGTCTTGGGTTGGTCGAATAGCTGCAGCAAAAATGGTACTCCTAACCAAATTAATGTATTTGGTTCAGACCTTCCTCGACCCTTTCCATCCGCGATAAGTAACAAATTCTAGAAGTTACTGTCCTCCTACATTTGGAGAGGCGCCAAACCCAAAATAGCGAAAACCACCCTATCCTTTTCTAAAATAGACGGTGGCCTAGCATACCCGAACTTAGAAAAATATCACTCTGCGTGTATATTGAATCAAGCGAGGGATTGGCACATGAGGAATTGCGTCAAACCCTGGGTGGCAGTTGAAAAAGCCGCTGTGTATCCTCTTGACCTCCCTGAATTGTTTAGACTGCCTCCAACAGCCGCCACATCTAAAAGTAGTACATGTAAAGCTTTTCATACTACACTTCTCAAATGGCATAGGTTGATTGTCTCTAGTACCAACATCTCATTGCCATCCCCTCAGTTAGCATTGAAAACCATCGCAAATCTAATCCCAGACCTCAATGTAGACTCCTGGGTGGGCCTAGGATTATTATCTCTGAATGACATTCTTGCCGATGGAACAGTAGTTCCCTTTTCCCATCTACAATCACAATACCAAGTCCCGAAACAGGACTTCTATACGTATTTACAGATTAGGCATTGGCTTAGTAGCTTCCTTCCTAAACCTCCCGACCAGCTGTCGGTACCTAAACTACTACTAGCTCTCATTGAAACTCCAGCCACAAAAGGTGGTATCACTCGCTGGTATAAATATCTGATTTCCAGTTGTTTGAAAAGTAAGTTCCCTTCACAGCACCGATGGGAGAAGGATTTGCCAAATGCCTTTTCAGATGAGGTGTGGAAATTTGTTTTCCACTCATGCTTCAAGATTTCTAAATGCATCAACCACGTAGAGATGTACTATAAATTGGTCCATAGGGCCTATCTTACCCAGGGCCGCCAAGAGAAATCCTGGGCCCCGGTACAGCAACTTCCTGGGGCCCCCACGGACGGAGATCCCCGCACACTCTGCGGACCTGGTGTTACGCCACTGCTTCCAAGGTGGATACACGTACAAAAATTTACACTGTAATGCCTATTACACATGTCACACACCCATTACACATTATACCACATGCCATAATGCTCATTACACGTTATACCACACACCGTAATGCTCATTGCATATTAAGAAGTTAACATGCTCTACCAGGGGTTAACATGCTCTGCCAGGGGTTAACATTCTGTGCAAGGGATTAACCTGTCTGCCCTGATTTACATGCTCTGCCAGGGGTTAACATGCTCTGTCAGGGGTTACATGCTCTTTGCAAAGGATTTACACATACCCTCCAACATGGCCCATTTCATTAGGTACAAAATGCTCTGTTCCTGGACTTCCCTGCCAGTGGCAATTACAGATGTGAGCCAGCAGCACAGTCCAATATTCAAAAGTGGGGGTCACATATACTGCCACCCCAAGCATCACTGTCCTGGACTCACTGGCAGTTGATGTGACACCCCTCTTTGAATTTTGGACTGTGCTGGAGCGCAACCTCATTTTGTACCTAATGGAATGGGTCATGTTGGGGGTACTTGCCACCAAATAAAAAAAAAAACTGTGTGTCCAGACTAGGGCCCCCCTGACAGGCCCGGGCCCGGGTAAATTGTACCTGCTCCCCCCCTCTCTCGGCACCCCTGATCTTACCCCAGACCGACTGCATCAGTTTTGGCCTTCCGTCTCCGCCCGGTGTTGGAGAGGATGTGGCTTAGTTGGAGACATTCTGCATATTTTTTGGTCTTGCCCAAATTTACATTCCTTATGGAAGAAAATCTTTCTCCTTATCTCCAATGTATTAAAACACTCTGTACAAATGGACCCTCTTATTGCTCTCTTCCACTACTGCCCAGGTGTGCTTTCTAGCAGTGATAATTACCTCCTTGGTCATATCTTGATCGCGGCTAAAGCCTCTATCGCCCAGTTCTGGAAATCACCTGACATACCAAACATCCATATGATCGAAAACAAGATCCATAAACACTTCCTTTTTGAGACATCAGATGTGGTATATTCCTCCAAGGCATCTTCCATCCACCTTAAATGGAACAGTTGGAGCGAATACAGGGAAAGAACAGGCCAGCCATGTTCCCGTAATGCCGTTAGACCTATTTATACTTGATTCGCCTGGGCAAAATCCCAGCTCTGATCACTAATTGCTGTGAGCAATCCGAATTGTTCCTTTTCCTATTTTCTACATAACCTGTGTCCTATAATAGAGAGTCCCTTTATCTATTTTTCTCCTTTATTCAGTTTACTCTAGTCAACCTGACATGTACTAGTCTACAGTTGATACCTGTAATGATGTAACACTTATGTATATGTATATTTTTTTTTTGTTTGTCTTTTTCTTTTTGTATGCAATTATTTCTTTGCTTTTCCCTTTGTTTTTGATGCTTGGTTTGTACTCCTTATTTGAACATGTAAATTCAATAAAAATTTAATATAAAAAAAAAAAAGGATGGTCTCAGCAGATGAGTGGCATCAATCACAGAACATAACAATATATCTCTATCCAAATAATAATTTCGATGAACTAAATGAATAATGTCTCTCCCTGCAAAGTGACAAGTAAGCTATATGCGAGAGATAAAATCAGGCGACTTTGACTCTCCTCTTGTTAAAATGATATGTAAATCTCCATTCTATACCTTGGAACCCTATAAACGTATCAAGCAGATTAAATCTCACTAACACAACAACGTCTTCTCCGTGCGGCTTTGAAATACATCTACCTTGCTGTATATGACAAACAAAATGAAGTAACATATGCTTTCCTAGAGGAAATTGGTAATACAAAACCTCCACTTCACCCAAGAAATATTAAAAATAAAAAAGTAAAAAATAAAGATTAGAATAAAAATGAAAACAATGAAATACAAATAAAACAATAATAATGAGGATTCCTGCTGACAAAAGAATTTATCCGTATAGCATCATGTGTGTTTAACACTGTCCCAACTCCTGATCCATTCTATATAAGAATCAGCACACATAGGAGAATGTCACGGAGTCTGCTCTTTGTACCATAAGAAACAACCTATGCTGCAATAGCATTAAAGTACTATATCAATCAGCGCTAATCTGACTAACTGATCATATAGAAATAACATCAGATGAATGTAACAATAATACTGCTTTCACATTGCAGAAATGGGTCTTCTTAAATGGGACTTTAAAACGGGTCTGAGCCTTGAGATCTTTCACATTGCAGGTGAAAACCGTTTTAAAAATCATTTAATACCATTCAAACATTCAACCCGTTTAACCCCCAAGGGACACGTTTCAAGCCATTGAAATAGAGCTGTTCAAACTGCCAAAAAAAACGGCTTTGAACCATGTAGGACTCTGCTTTTTAACCGTGTTGAAATACCGGTTAACTTTAACCGGTAAATCAACTCTGGCACTTTCACATTGCAGCCTTAAACATTTAAAAATGGAAAAAAAACGTCAATATACCGTTTTAAAAGTGCGATGTGAAAGGGGTATAAGAGTATAACAGGCTGTCCGATCAGATTAATGGACACAAAACAAAGATATGTACAAAAGCAACAATAAAAGCGTTTACAAAGACTGAAAGGCTAACAATAGGCGGACACTCCAACACCTGAACTGATTAATATTCATGAGGTGTGCAGGTATAAGAAGGACTTCTGGGGGGAGACCCGGTTGGTCCTGATGAAGCTGGTGGCGACACGCGCGTCGACCAAACACATGTAGTGTGTTATCCCCCCTTTCCCCTCCCCACTTGAATGCATTTTGATTTATGTATTAGATAGGCAGCGCTCCTTGAACTAAGGTGACCGGACTTGGATCACACGAGCACTCACTGCTGGTGTACCAACACGAGTCCGAGACCCCTCACTGCACGGGCACACGTGTAGTTAGTGTCCGGCGCGGCTCTCTCCAACTACCACAAGGAGAAGCCGGCAGACAGACTACACTGACACAGAAGCGCCAGTGCACGCAGTGTCTAGTGCGGCTCTCTCCCACTACCTAGGGAGAAGCCGGCAGCGGACACGTTACTGCAGGGATTAGTACTGATAGAGATATCCCTGTGTGCTGTTCCCCAGCATTGTGGCACTGTGTGTCAAACAGTATATATACACAGGTCAAGTTCAGTGGATAACCCCCGGCGATAGCAATAGGCAATTACTCCAGGGGCAATAGCACCGGACTCAAAGATTATTCCCTGTGTCTAATACATGTACAATGACACCAAGTATTATTGTTATAGGCAGAAATAAATAATAGTGGACACCCACGGCAAACAAAATAGCCAGGTATCTGAGGTGTTCCATACCACAATAAACACCTGTCTGCTTAACTGTACACATTAGCTGGAAACAGCACATTATACACATTTTTCCGCTCTGTTATAAATCAAAGAACCAAGGAAATATTGTTTAATGCGCCGAGCCTACCTGACACTTAGTACTAACGCATCATAACAGATTAATTGGGGATAGAGGGGAACCACTACGCGGGGTCATTGTCTTACCCTTATATGTGAAAAAACAAGGGCTTCCCGACAACACCGCGCCTCCAAATCTGCAGCTCGGTTTCTGTCTCAGGAGCACCACTCCTCCACAATACAGATATACAAAGAAAAAGATAGAAACCAAGCGCTGATCCTATTCACAATTGGTGGGAGTAAGTTCAGGTAGGACCTTGTCTCGAACCGCCCCCAGAGTATATTTCTTCAGCTGTAACAACCTAATGGACCACACTGACCTTAGTGATGGTCCCTATGTACACATAGCGTTTTCTTTTACTCTTTTCATTCAGAGGTCATCTACTGCTTCAGAGGTTAAGGGTGGATGTACTGACCTGGATATTGGTCCCTATGTTCACATAAGGGTTTCTTGACAACTGATCATAGTTAAAAACTGCCTTTACACAGTACAAATAATAAATTATTAGTAACAATAGTATATTGTTTCATACCGTGAACATTCCGTGTATGTAAACTGTATATTGTTTTATGAATTTGGAAGAAGTATGAAATTTTGGCATTTGTTATAGATGTTATACATGTAAATTTTATTATTTGTACTGTGTAAAGGCAGTTTTTAACTATGATCAGTTGCCGGGTTTTATGCCCAACCATTGAGGAGAAGGGCAGTGATCCCTCCCACAAACACTCACCTTAGGGTATAAAAACACTCAACTACCATAGTGAAATTACACCCTGAGGAATGACCCTGTCAGAAACGCGTTGGTGTAATCAGGAGGCCAGAACCAGGAAGGATCAACATTTGCCTTATTCCATCTGGGCGCACATTCCATCCCAATCTCATCCCGGGTGAGGAGGATTACAATGTTTTTTGTTGGTTCCACCTGGTGAAGGCTCCTGTGCAGTTTTTAATACTATTTTTATCTGGTTTGGATTTACTTTTTATTTGGAGCAATAAAACTTTTGGAAAAAGAAACCTGCTATCAGTACTGGTGTTGTGATCTGGGGGAACCTGAGCTCCGAAAAGAAACCCTTATGTGAACATAGGGACCAATATCCAGGTCAGTACATCCACCCTTAACCTCTGAAGCAGTAGATGACCTCTGAATGAAAAGAGTAAAAGAAAACGCTATGTGTACATAGGGACCATCACTAAGGTCAGTGTGGTCCATTAGGTTGTTACAGCTGAAGAAATATACTCTGGGGGCGGTTCGAGACAAGGTCCTACCTGAACTTACTCCCACCAATTGTGAATAGGATCAGCGCTTGGTTTCTATCTTTTTCTTTGTCTTACCCTTATATGTGTTTTATATGTCGCAGTTCTTAAAATAAGAAATAAAAGTTATATTTTATAAATCTTTTGGTACTCTTTACCTAGTACGGCGCCCGTCGCGGGCATCGCGGGTACATTTATGTATGGCCGCGACGCGACCGACGCGATGCCCGCGATTTCCCATTGACACCAATGTAAAACATGAAAATCGTGTCGGTCGCGTCGCGGCCGGCCATAAACGTACCCGCGATGCCCGCGACGCGATGCTCACGATTTCCCATAGGAATCAATGTTAAAAGCCGCGATGGACCCGATTTTAGTGTTAAATGCCTCAATCCACCCGATTTGGCCATAGGAATCAATGTTAAATGGGCCACAGAGCCCATTAACCCTTAAATGTCCCCCCAAATTTTTAACGCCACCCCACGATCCACGCCAACCCGAAGCGTGGCGAGCGCAGCGAGCCCGCGAGGGGCGGCGGTACGCGTCCTCCGACCTTTTCATGCCCTACTATCCACGTCGGCGTGGTGTGAGAATATAATAGTGTGGCGAGCGCAGCGAGCCACCGAGCCCGAAGCGTGGCGAGCGCAGCGAGCCCCGCGAGGGGACGCGGATACCTTCACAGTTATACGCGTCCCCTCGCGGGCTTCACAGGTGTCCGTGGCGACCCGGACACCTGTGAAGCCCGCGAGGGGACGCGTCTACCTGTGAAGGTATCCGCGTCCCCTCGCGGGGCTCGCTGCGCTCGCCACGCTTCGGGCTCGGTGGCTCGCTGCGCTCGCCACACTATTCTATTCTCACACCACGCCGACGTGGATAGTAGGGCATGAAAAGGTCGGAGGACGCGTACCGCCGCCCCTCGCGGGCTCGCTGCGCTCGCCACGCTTCGGGTTGGCGTGGATCGTGGGGTGGCGTCAAAAATTGGGGGGGACATTTAAGGGTTAATTGGGCCTAATTCAGGGTTAATATGGCCAAATCGGGTCAATTGAGCCATTTAACAGTGAAATCGCGGTCAATCAGCCTTTTTAACATTGTTCCCTATGGGAAAATCGCGGTGATCGCGGTCATCGCGGCCATCGCGACCATCCAATTTTACCCGCGATGCCCGCGATGACCGCGATCACCGCGATTTTTACCCGCGATGACCACGATTTTGATCGTTGGCGCCCTTCTAGGTAAAGAGTACCAATCTTTTTCTCTTTACGTGCGCCTTACATGGACAATCTCTTCCTTTTTCTTTGACTGTATTACAGTCCACACAAGGAGTTTCCCAGCCCTTACACATTTGGACTTACAGCTTTACACAAAAGTACAGATGGAGCGTCTGTTAGACAGCCTGAGGAATTGTCAGATCTCCTGAGCTGGTGCAGGCTGGTGGACAAGAGTTCCATCTGACGGGGACGCGCGAGAACCTCACACGCCTGCGCGCCCCCCTCAGCATGGCGGCGGGGAGTGGATTCCCTGCCTATATCTGCTTCAGGGAGACGAGCTACAACATAAAGGGGCGCGTGAGTGCACGTCTCAAATAAGAGCTGCTCCATCTGTAAGGCTTTAATATTGCATTACACTTTTAGGAGGAGATGTATTAAATATTAGAGAGAGTGAAATAAGGTTGAGAAGTCAGCCATAACAGTAATAAAGCTTCAAATGGGCAACCACCAATAGACAAAAACAATGGTGCATCCGCTCCTGTTACCTGCATGGTAATTCTGATTCATTCGCAAAAGCAAATTCTCTTTCTAATGGACAAAACCATATTCACTGCAGGTGGGGCAGATGTACTATGAGCAGACAGAGTTATATTTGGGTTTTATTTTGTTTCTGTGCAAAGTAAATACTGACTGCTTTAGTTTTACACTGCAGTCTAGATATCTGTTTGAAGTACAAACCCCACCCAAATCTAACTCTCTCTGCACGTGTTACATCTGCCACACCTGCAGTGCAGCATGGTTTTGTCCATTAGAGAGAGAATTTGCATTTGCGAGTGAACCAGAATCAGGCCCATAGTGTAATCTGCATACCCACCTCACACTCGCTGACCCAGCAATGTTCTTGTGGTGTGTTCCCAGCATTGGCATCAGTTGCGTATGGCCACATCGCTGAGTGCATGGTACTATTTATTTTTGTTTTGTTAGTACATTGACATTTTTGGATGTTTGTGTGAGTACAGCACAAAGTAATTAATTCTCTCTGGACTACACACCCTCAGTAAACACAATGGCATGGAATAACACTGTAAGATGAACTGTGGATCATGGACTCTATTAACTGCATTTTAATTCATTGTTCATACATACCTCCCAACAGTCCCGATTTTAGCGGGACAGTCCCGATTATCAGGGCCTGTCCCGCTGTCCCACCCGCGGGCGGCAGTGTCCCGCGGTGTGGGGGGGCTGTTGGGAGTCCCCCCTGTCAGCTGCTAAGCAGCGGGGAATAAACGCTGTGCGCATGCGCACAGCGTCTATTCCCGTAGCCAGGGGGCTGGGGGCATGGCTAGAGGCTCACAGAGCCTCTGGGTCATGCCCCCATAGCGGCAAAATAGGGGTGTGGCCTCGCGGGAGAGCCGCGACTATAGGCCACGCCCCCAAATTAGACCACGCGCGCAGTAGCAGCATCCCGCCTGCTGAGCTGGTAAAGTTGGGAGGTATGTTCATACCAGTGTTCAGTATGAACAGCATGCAGGGGCATAGGGGGGGCAGCTGCCAGTGGGGGAACTTGTGGGTGGTGTGCCGAGGTGCAAAATATAACTTTGGCCCCACTCCTGCTTCCGATCCAAGTTCACAATATGCAATACAGCAGTGGGTGACAGGGAAAAACAGTGGGTGCCAGGGGCAGCTGTGGGCCACTTAGTCCTCAGGGGCCATTGCACCTGCTGCAACAATGTTAGCTCTGTCTCTGGCGGCTTTGATGGTGCGCAAGGGAATGTTGCAAATAGCAACAAATCAGATCTATTTCTTATTTATTTAGCACCTTCTAGATTATAATAGAATCTGATTGGTTGCTATGAGCAACATCTCATCTTCAATAGAACTGCCATCTGAGTACATTTACACCTTTATATTTTTATTGCATGAATTACACCTATTTTTCAACTAGCTCCGCACCGGAAAACACTGTATAACTGTCTCAGAGACACATTGGATCATTTATTTGTCTACTCTTTAATGGCTATATTATCACAATAATGGCATAAACATTCCGCCTTTCCCCTCTCTGCAGAAAGTTACTATAACAGCGTTATGTTATCGCAGCGTTATGATCACAGCGGCACCGCTTGTTTACAAACGTACACAGGCGCAGGGAGTGGCCGCATAGAAGCCCCGCCTTCGCCCTGACGCTAGGGGCTGTTGCAGCCAACAGGAGCCGGCTCTGAGGGCCGCCTTTGCTGTGTATGCTAATATCCCAAGTTCCAAATTAGACGTCATTTCCCCGTACACACCCTTCTGTCCCCGCCCTCTGGCTGCTGTCAGACCGACAGACGGCTCGTCCAATCATCAGCACGATGCTTCTGTCGTGTTCCAATGGGGTGTTTGGAAGGGCGGGCGAATCCCCTGCGGCGGATTTCCTGCTGCTGTTCCCCTGCTCGTCCCTCAGCTCCCGGCTCTCGCCTACTCGCTGATTTATCATCAGGCGGGGCCCCGCTGCCGGAGAGAGCTGCCCACCCCCGTGTCCCCCGGACAGGACACTGTCACCTCCGCCGCCTTTCCCTCCCCTCAGCGCAGAAGACGCCCGCCCGCTACGGCCAGCTCAGCAGCAGAGTGAGCGCACACAGCGGAGAAGATGCCGGCCGTGTCTAAGGGGGACGGGATGCGGGGACTGGCCGTGTTCATCTCCGACATCCGGAACTGTGAGTGTAACGGCGGCCTGGTAGAGCGCGGGGCGGCGGCCTGTGCTGGGGAATTGCCGGTCTGGGGGGAGGGGGCTGCTGTCACCCGCTGGAGGTCCTCGTGTGCTGGGGGCATGCTCCGGGTGTGCCCTGCGTGCTGTCACTCTGGGTGACCGGTGGTAGAGGGGCTGGGAATGTCGTGGGGAGGCTGGAGCTGCAACAGGTGATTGGGGGCTGGTCATTGGCAGAAGTGGGCAACTGTTAGTGGTGGGGGGCGACTTGTGGTAGTGGTGAGCAGAGGGAGGGCGACTGGTGGTGGTGGTGGGGCGCAGAGGGCGGGCGACTGGTGGGGCGCAGAGGTAGGGGGACTGGTGGTGGTGGGGGGGGGGGGGGCGCAGAGGGAGGGCGACTGGTGGGGCGCAGAGGGAGGGCGACTGGTGGTGGTGAGGCGCAGAGGGAGGGCGACTGATGGTAGAGATGATGACCCAGGTGGGTGCGACTGAAGGTGGTGGGCATGACCCAGGAGGGTGCGATTGAAAGGGGTGTGCATTCCACAACATGCAACTGATTGAGTGAGGAACAGCAGCAGCGGCGATATGAATTTGCAGATGACTGGAAGAGGGATATGGCCATGGAGTGTGCAACTAATGGAAGGACCAGTTGACCATAGTTCTTATGTTTCAAGATTGGGCAATGTTGGCATAGGACTGCGCAACTAAGGGTGGGTTGGGTACTGACTGATGGGGAGCATTAATGAATTTGGTAGTGTCTAGATCCCATGCAGTTTAGGTAATTTTCCCATCATGCCCTGGGTCCACGTATACCTGGAGGGGGAATATAAATCTGTGGCGAGCGAAGCGAGCCACCGTGCCCGAAGCGTGCGAGCGTAGCGAGCCCGCGAGGGTACAATGCTGCAAAAATAAAACAAAATAAACGACACCTACATAAATTACACATAAATTTAAAAACGTTGTGAGGGCATCTAACAACTTCCGCCCTCACTGAACGTCACTTCCTGTAAGCTATACTGCATGGGAACTAGTCTCTACCTAATGAATTTGGGGAAGGGAGGGGCAGCCCTGGAGCATGCGTCTGATTGGCAGATGACGAGCCAACCCTGGGGTGGGCAACTTACTGAGCATTGCAACCCACCCTGACACTGGGGGAGAGGCATGACTCGAGGGAAGACCCTGGTGCACAGACCTGATTGAAGTAAGGGGTTGACCCTGGTGCATGCGGCTGATTGGGGCAACAGATTGTGGGAGGGGGAATGATGATGGGGCAACTACCCTCGAGTACATGTGACAAATGGGAGGAGCGCAGTAGACTTCCGTGGGGGTTACCTAGATGTGTGCATTGATTAATGGGCTGTTTATCATCCTACAGCGCTTAGCTGATACTGCTTTTACACCAAAATCCCGGGTCGCACCCGGATCTGTGCCGTTTACACTGAACGTGGGTCAGCCCCGCTTTTCCTTGTGGATGTTATTAAAAATGGCCCCTGTGCTCCCCCTCAAACAAAAATGTCACTGAGGTGGGAGGAACGTCACTCACCCTCAAACTGTTAGCACTGCCTGTCAGTGCAGCGTCCTAATGCCGGACAGGGCTGTGGCCCGTAGAGCGCCAGGTAGTGCCCAGAGCCTTTGTGTGCGCTCCCTGCTACCCGCTGCCATCTTATGCCGCTGACTTCCAGTAAGCACGTCCCACACTCCTGGTATCAGCAGCGCTGCCCCTACCTGGATGTCCCAATCCATGCTGGGACCATTTACCTACTCGTAAATGAACACTGGTTGGTCCCTTATACACCACCGCTAACCCGGGTCCATGAGGCAAAAACCTGGGTTTTTGCTGTGGTGTAAAACTGGTATTGGGGTGGTAGGGGGAAGTGATCTTGGAGCGCATGACTGATTTGTGGGGTTGTGACTGTAGCATGTGTGGCTGGGAGCAGGAGGAGGAAAACCCTGGAGGGCATTATGTAGTCAGAATTGCACCGTGTGTATGGGGCATGACACAGGTACAGTTTTCTTCTTGCAATCCAGTAAATTTGGATGCTGGGAGCACACTGTAATATCAGACACTTGGGCCCTTATTCTAGTTCACTTGCAAAGACAAATTACTTCTCAAGTGGACAAAACCATGTGCACTGCAGGGGGGACAGATGTAACCGAGCATTAGATTTGGGTGTTATTTTGTTTCTGTGCAGGGGAAATACTGGCTGCTTTATTTTTACACTGCAATACAGATCTCACTTTGAAGTAAAACCCCACCCAAATCTAATTCTCTCTGCACATTTTACATTTGCCCCACCTGCGGTGCACATGGTTTTGTCCATTTAAGAAGGAATTTGCCTTTGCGAGTGAATCAGATGCCATCAGATATCGTGGCCCTACACTGTGAGACCATTCTCAGTGTTTGGCCACATGATATGAGTTTTACATCTGTGGGGGAAACGTTTCTCTTCTGTGAAGGAACAGGAAATGTTGGGCTATCATCCGTGGCAGCTAATACTGTCCAATATGGCCGACTATCGTACATTCTGGAAAAGGGACACCGTTAAGGAGGACAGGATGCCGGAAGTCAGAATACCGATGCTGGCATCTGGACTTGCTGCCGAAAACCAGTTCCGGAATTCCGACATTGTTACGGATGCGAGAATCAGGACTGCTGCTACCTTGATCATAAATATTCGGGGCAGGTTAGCATAGGCCTGGGGTGGTTAGGTTTAGGTACTAGTGGGGGAATGAGGTGTTAGGCCGCAGGGAGGATGGGTTAGGGTTAGGGCGCGAAGGTGGGGGTAGTGGGCAGGAGAAAGGTAAGTATACTTACCGTAACATCTGGGTGCTTGTACGCTCTACAAAAGACTGCATCTCAAAACCCAGCATCAGAGCAAGGAGGGGACTAGTGAGGGAACCAAGGGGGTAGGTTTAACAAAGTCTTCAAAAATGAAAAGTGTTGTATTCAATATTTTGAATATTTAATTTTTACACTGTAAGTAATGGCGATAATAAATGACCATTATCAGTTCTGATGATTGATACATATGCCATTTATATGTTTGGGTTTCTCTTATGACCCTCATTCACCCTTCACTGCTTGAAGCTGGCAGTGAAACGCGTCCACTTTTATATTTATACTTTTTATTTGAATACTTTTTTTTTTTTCTTTTGGTTTAAATTCGGACAATGATTTTAAGGGTGTCATTTTATTTTTTATTAATAATAATAATAATAGTAGTTTATTTATATAGCGCTCGTGAGCCAACAGGACTCAAGGCGCTTGTATAGCTCTGACATCTGTTTGTTACTTGTAAAATACATATTTTATTTTTCTATCTGGGGGAGTATAGGGGAGCCTGGTCACCGTGTTATCATAGACACATTTAATAATAGGATTACCGTTCGTATCCTCCCAGCGCCCAATTGTAAATTAAATTTGTCTTTCAAGGGTCGGGAAACACACATTTCTCCCAAGGCTGCAGATACAGGTTACATTTTAGGGCCATATGCAATGCGGCCGGCAAGGGGATTAAATGACGAGGAAACAAGCCAACCTCGCCATTTAACCCCGCGCAGGCCGCTTGCCCTATTCAACGGTCAAATGGCGAGGTTACCCTTTAAATGCCTTTTTGATTTGTGAAAATTGGCAAGCAAACATTTTTATTCATCATAATGACCTCGCAGAGATGTTGGCACTCAAAGGGTTAAACAGGACATAGATTTATTTAATAGTACCGATTCCACCCAGGTAGTGAGCAGTGAACACTGGTTCGACCCGGCTCACTGTACAGTGTCAATGGTTAATCCGGGTTGATGGGACCCGTTCAATGCAATAGCAGGCATTGGGAGATGCTCTCATCTCCCAGCGCTGGCTCAGGAACCGCCTCCGATGATGTCACCCACCCAAGATTATGCCGGGTGGGGACGTTAGTCTGAAAGGGCACACAAGCTGGGTTGCAGCCGGATACAAAATCCCAGGTATGACCCGGCTTGTAGGTTTAAAAGGGGTATTAGCGGCTATATAACCTGTAACTAAAGAATATGCCAAATTAAGACCGAACATGATGATCACCATAATCTGTCTTCTGAGTGGTATTGAGAAGAGTAATTAAATTTCTCTAAAAGAATGAGGAAGCCTAGACTACCTGCATTCATGTGATCACTGGTATTTATATTATAAAAAGCTTTTATTTTGAGTCTATGGGTGAGATTTAATAGGATGAGAGATTCAGAAAGTGAGAGATTTGGTAAGAAATTTCCAGTTTTTTTAAAGCGGCAATCATTTACACTGCAAAATCAAAACTGGTTTTGCAGTGTAAATGATTGCCGCTTTAAAAAAATGGAGATTTCTTACCAAATCTCTCACTTTCTGAATCTCTCATCCTATTAAATCTCACCCAAAATTTCAGTCCTGCCTATCAACTGCTCTGTACGCGACTGGCCAGTGTGGACGGCTGGATGGACAGAAGTCTTCACAGAAGCAGAACCACATCAAATAGCTTGTGGTGTTGGGTAGAAATTATGAGACTGTTTGTGGTCAGATTTTTTTTTTTTTTTTGTCCCTGTTGGAATCTCTGTGAGGTGCAATCCTACCACTAGCCATTCCTCAGTAACCGTGAATGATTGGTGGTAGCAGGGATGTGGTGGGATGCTTTTCCTCAGTGGGGAAAGTGCAGAACACAGTGATATGTTAGCTTGCAGCTGTCTAGAAATCTAAAGCTTGGGAGATGGGTCACCTTCCAGCAGGACAATGATCCCAAGCTCAAGACCAAAGCAACATTTGTGGTTTAACAATAAAAACGTACGTGTTCTGCAGTGGCCATGTCAAAGTCCAGGGGCCACATTCAGTACGGCAAAAAAAAGCCCTTTTATCTCGGCAACAAACCATGATGTTAGGCAAGGGGAGCAAATGCATTTATATGGTTTGTCTACAGGGTAAATACTGGCTGCTTTTGCATGTTGCCCACAGATGTTAAACTGGCCATACACTAGTGAAAAATTGACAAATCGCATTTTTGACATCCGATGTGCACTTTTGGATTTCAGTTTAAACACACCCCACCCAAATCTAATCTCTCTGCATCCTGTTACATCTGCCCCACCTGCAGAGCAACATCTGCATGCTTTTTTGATTTGCTATCCATGCTAAATCAGGCCCCCACAATCCAACTGGTGACATTGCTGATTGATAAAGTGAATGATATCGGTCAGTGGACCTTATTCAGGTGCGTTCACAAGTGCTGCTCGTTCGCACAGGGACCGATGTTTCTTGCATGCGCTTGTTGCGGGTTCTCGCAAGGAATCTTGCAGGCAGGGGGAGGAGAGTGGTGTGGTGGGCTGCGCCACTACCAAGGAATCTTGCAGGCAGGGGGCGGAGAGGGGTGTGGGGTGGTGGGCTGCGCCACTACCAAGGAATCTTGCAGGCAGAGGGCGGAGGGGTGGTGGGCTGCGCCACTCATGGGCATTCCCATGAGAACACTGGGTGTTCTTATGCTAATGAGGCATGACGGACAGGCGGGAGGTGGGCAGCTGACATCACCGGAGCAGACCCGCATCTGTAAGGTTGCTCTAAGGCAATTCGATGGTTGGCGGATCCCACCAGGCTGCGAATGAATGTTACTGTGTAACATCCATTCTATTGCCCTGCATGCAAACTTGCCTTGCGAATGGGTAACGGCCCGGCCACCATTCGCAAGGTGGACTCGCAACGCTGCGAATTCGCAGCCTTGCATATCAACTAGAATAACCCCAAGTGTGTACACACTATTTTGTTCTCCCACGGCAATACTGACCGTGCCGGGGAAAAGTGTGTTCCCAGCTTTAGAACAATCTTATTTTCATGCAAACAAATCTGTTGACTATTTAAGAGGGTTGAATGCTTAAGCTGGCCGCTGTATTCCCGCGTTACCGCCTTTACGTGCAATGTAGGAGGGTAGAGTATTGTGCTACATTTCTTTCTCTGGTGTGTCCCCTTCAATTGTAACTTAATTTCCTGGTCTGTGTTTTTCCTCCGGTTCCCTGTTGTGTGTTATAAAAATGTGAAATAAAAGGCAGAAATTGGGGACCGCTATAGAATCCCTAGTTTATATCAAGCTTGGCCAGAATGCTGTAACACGCATTGCAAGTTAGGGACTGTGGGCCTTATTCTAGTTCACTCTTTCTGACAAAATCCTTCTTAGATGGACAAAACCATGTGCACTGCAGGGGGGCGGATGTAAAATGTGCAGAGAGAATTAGATTTGGGTGAGTTATTTTGTTTATGCGCAGGGAAAATACTGGCTGCTTTATTTTTACACTGCAATATAGATCTCACTTTGAAGTAAAACCCCACCCAAGTCTAACTCTCTCTGCACATGTTACATCTGCCCCACCTGCAGTGCACATGGTTTTGTCCATCTAAGAAGGATTTTGTCAGAAAGCGTGAACTAGAATAAGGCCCTGTGTGAGCGCAGTAATTCGCTAAATGCTAACACATCAGTCAGGCACACTGCTAAATCGCCAGCGTGTATGTACAATGTTACCTCCATGTCCACCTACTTGTTTTCATGTATAAAACTGGTCACACCTGGCCTTGTTAGGAAAGAACAAATTGTTATACAATACCCGTCATGGTCAAACAAAATATTTTGGCCAAACCAGTCTGCCGATTGTCTGACTTACATAGGTCACTTAGCTACTGCGCACACCACTGGTGGTCTTCACCCTAGCTTTTTTTTTCTTTAGGCGGGGTGGGGGGGCTTTTTTATTTTAAAGAGAAACGGTTGTGGGTAAATGAGAAAATTGTGTTGACTGTTTCATGCATTGACCATGTTCGTGTCGATGTTTTGCTTGTGCTGACAATATGTTAGTGTCGACATAGAGTATTTTTAGTGGTCAACCTCACTGTCGACTGTTCGTGGTTTACCTAGTGATTTGTCGACCAGATACTCGTTTGATGCCTGTGACCTCTAAGTTCTGCTTCTGCCAGGATAGCAGGCAGTGTCGCTGCAAATTTCTCATTAAAAGTAGAGTTTATAAATTCTCCTTGATTTAAAAAAAAAAAAAAATTCTAATTAGATTTTCCTCTTTTTAGGTAAAAGTAAAGAAGCGGAAATTAAAAGAATCAACAAGGAACTGGCCAATATCCGCTCAAAATTTAAAGGTAAGTGACCACAGTCTTGAAGCAGCAGCCCCTTCGCTGGCTTAAGTCAACAAATAGACTTTTAGTCAAAAAGGTTTGTTGTGTATTTTACAAGCAGCGTACACTACATGATCAAAAGTATGAGCACACCCATATGTGCTTGCCGAAAGCCTGCTTATAAGTCTGCGGTGATTCGTATCTTGTTTAGCCACAAGAACACTGGTGAAATCGGGAACTGGTGTTGGGTGATGAGCCTAGATCGGCCCTCCAAATCATCCCAGAAGTGTTTGATGGAGCTGAGGTCTGGGCCCTGTGCAGGCCAGTCACGTTTAAACCAAACCATGTATTGATGGCAGTTGCTATGTGAATTCTGGCATTGGGATAATGAAACAGGGATGCGCTTATTCAAAGTGGTTATCAAAAAGTGCAAAGCGGAGAGATCTCTAGAATATTATTATATTCTTGGCATTCCACTGCACATCTGCAAATGTTTTGCACGCTTCTTGTATACCTATTGTAGTCTGAAAAGATTACGTTGAAATTCGGGACAACATTTTTTACTCATGTCGACATTTTGATGGACGAACCTCCCGTTGTCAACCTTCTGACCGTATGACCCATAACCCATCTCATTGTCACCCTGCTGCTCCAAGCATAAGTATCCTTAATCTGATGAACTCTTCCTTCCTGTATTATCGGTAACCCATACATTCCAATCTTGTGATGTTATCCCTCATGTCCTCATCCTTTATTTTTAACCCAGTCGTCATTAACACCTCTCACAACTGGCGTAATACCCTCTGATTACTCGTCGGAGAATAACTATATATCCTGAGTCACGCAGGGCAACCCTTCCCAAGGAATCGGGTGTGGCCCAATTTGTAGGTGCTAATTCCTGCGGTTTATTGAGCCCTGCCTTATTCTGTGTATTCCCAGAACATGTATAAATACCATGAATGGGGAACTAATGCAGCGGCCTGTTCTTGTCGTTAGCTGTAAGCAGAGTGTTCGTCCTGCGTGCAGCATTGCCATCTTCTCAGTGCATAGGGCCTGTGACAGAGATTTACATATTTGTGTGATCGCGGTTGGGCTACGGTTGCAGGAAGGATTTATTCACTGTGACCAACAGCCAGGGACCACCTGGGGGGCAGGAAAAACCATATGTGTGCTGCAACTGCTTCTGTAATATCAACGCTTCCGACAGCAACACTGTATGCAGTAACCATTTCTCTGGCATCTTGCTTCCAGCGGCCATAGGATTACTCAGATGGCTGATATCTGTCCAATGGTTGCATCCTTGCACAGCGGTATTGTCCAAGGCTCCTAATATAGGCATCTCTATAAAACTCCATGTGGTTTTGACATTCGCGTATTGCACACAGCCTCTGTCTAGAAATGCATTTGTGTGTATATACCAGAAGCAGGCCCAGAGTATAAGAGGGGTATTCAATGCTCTGACGGCGAGTTAACGATAATTTACTATGGCTTTATTCGCCAACAATCGTCATGGAGCAGAGCTGTCGCATGTCCCCTACACCATGTTCAGGGCTCATGCACCTGTACGCACAGGGATCCACACTGTTAAAAGGGGTTATCGCATCTGGTGTAGATGTAACTGCAGGAACTTGCACCGGGTTATGTCACCTGGGCGTAAGAGTGATCTGAAATGTGTTTTTATCTCTGCATCCTTTTATTGCTTGAAACGTATAGCTATTGTGACAAAGAATCGCATACTCGGGATGAGATGAAGTCTCGGTCTTTATTTTGTAGCCGGTAAGCAGCATACCAGGTAATCCGCATAGGCAAGCACGCTTACAGGTGTCAAATCATAGTACAAACTCCGCAGAAGGATTCAGTGGTTCCTACCGTAGCCCACACTCCCAGGCCTATCACTTGGCCAGCTATTTCACCACCAGGAGCAATGACCCTGGAAACACTTCCATCAGGAGAGCACAGGTGCTGCTAATCAGCCCAACCCTGACCACATCAGTTTTCCTGCTGCTTCTGCTCTAAAACCTGTTCTGTGTATACAGTTTTACCTGTTTGTTCTGTTTTGTCATTGGCTCTTCCAATGTACTTTTGTTTTAGGAGACAAAGCCCTGGATGGCTACAGCAAGAAGAAATATGTGTGTAAGCTGCTCTTCATCTTCTTGCTGGGACATGACATAGACTTTGGACACATGGAGGCTGTCAACTTGCTGAGCTCCAACAAGTACACAGAGAAGCAGATCGTAAGTGACGAGATCTCCCATATTCGTTCCCAGTTCTGCTCGCAGCTGTTGTACTAGGAATTGTGCCCATGTAGTTACATGTACGTCTGTTGGGCGCCTATCCCTAAAGAGATGCAGGATTAAGACAGCGGGCCGTCATGCCTGATAGGATTACATTGCAAATTTATGTCTGACTTGGTCATTCTTTATAACGGACATGGCCATTCCCAACTGTTCCTTGGTAAATGGGGTTTCCTATTACAAGGATTTCCTTTGTTACTACACTTATGTAAATATATTAATTTGTTTATTTGCAGTATAGCTGGGTCATTGTTTTTCCGCTCACATCCTGTCTGGGCGACACTGCTTGACATTCGGGTTAGAGGAGATGCAAATAACTTTCTTCTCTGTACCAATCAACTTGACCCTTTCCACACAAGGCCCCTCCCCCTTTCCACTAAAACCGCCAGTTTAACCTGCACTGCAATCATTACCTCACATAGCAAAATAATGGGGTTTGGATCATTAGGTTGACAGTCAATTGGTCGACCACTGTTGGTCAACAGGCAAAAAGTCAACATGCATTATAGGTCAACATGGTCAAAAGGTTGACACAAGCAAAAGGTCATGAGTTATTTTTTTTTTTTTATTGTGGTTTTTTTTTTGGGGGGGGGGGGGTGGGCGGGGCTTATGTTGGCACGGTACACCATATCCGTGTAGAACATGACAGTGAAACGGGTCATGTCAGCGGAGATGTGTTCTCTGGATGCAGTCAATTTACCTATAGTCAAAATGCAGACATTCATTATGTCGACACATGCAATCCCAACCTTTATAGTGTGTACACGGTACTTTTTGCCGTCCGATGTTGACGATATAGTCAACATCGGATCGGAATCAGATGCAGATCGCAAGGGTTTTAACCCTTGCGATCCCAATTCCGAAAAAATCGACATGATTTTTGGGGGGAAAATGTAAACCGACTTTTTCTTGCGATACGATCCAAGTGGGCATAACGTAAGGCTATGATAATGTGCCCGAATCTTGCCGAGCGCAGCGCTATATTTATATGGGATGCGGTCATTTGGTCTACAGCATTATGGTCGAGATGGGAAAAGGTTGACATGGTTCTAAGTCGAAAGGTCATTAGTTCGACATTGTCTATGTCGAAAGTCAAAAGGTCGACATGGAGTTTTTCACTGCTTTTTGGAGCCAACATGTGCCGACAGGCGGTATTTCATGCCCTACCATCCACTAGGGCAGAGGTGGGAGAATAAAATAGTGTGCCAAGCGTAGCGAGGCACCGTGCCCGACGCATAGTGAGCGATGCGAGGTGATGCGGTGCACTTTAAACTGTGTCCATGTCGACGGAGTTGACATTCAGGTCAAAAAACTGTGGAAAACAGGATGTCGACCTTTTGACGTGTCGAACTAATGACGTGCCGAACTAATGACCCTTCGCCCTAGAACAATGTCAACCTTTCCCCATGTCGACCAGAATGCTGTAGACCAAATGATCCCAACCCGATTATATGGTGACCATGTCGACTTATGTCGCCATAGACATAAAAAATATATATTAAACCATGTCCACTTTTTGACCTGTGGACATTTTAAATGTCAGCATTTTCACCATGTCTACATAATAAATGTCATCAGTTTGAATGTGTCGGTATTCAGACTGACTGTATTTGGCTGGCTGATCATACTGAAGTGGTCTTATCCACTACAGTATCTCTCCTGTCAGCCCTAGTCCTGCTTGGTGATCTTCTCACGGTGCAGCGTCTCGGGGACTTGACTTGTCTCCTTTTGGCTGCTTGTGATGGGTCCATAGCACAGAGAAACCAGGGAGTGTAACCACCCTCATATTTGGCTAATATTCCCCCCCACATAGAACACAACCTGTGTATTACTGTATATGTATGTTCTGGTTCTAGACCATTTTTGTGTTTAGAGTGCCTCTAACAGGCCATGTCTCCCTTGTTCTAGGGCTATCTCTTTATCTCGGTCCTGGTGAATTCCAACAGTGAACTTATTCGGCTTATTAACAACGCAATAAAGAACGACCTGGCCAGCCGTAACCCCACCTTCATGTGCCTGGCCCTGCATTGCATCGCTAACGTTGGCAGCAGAGAAATGGCAGAAGCGTTCGCATCGGAGATCCCCAGAATCCTTGTTGCGGGGTAAACCTTTCCCTAAATTCCTTTGTCCGAGAGTCCCGTGACACCTGTAGCAGCGGTGCTTTGTTCTGCTTCCCGTCAAGTGTTCTAAAATGATTTCTCGGTCACAAGTGGCTTCTGTAGGTTTTCAGGTGATGACTTTGTCGTTCTGCCCTTAACAGGGACACAATGGATAGTGTAAAGCAGAGCGCTGCGCTGTGCCTGTTACGACTGTACAAGACATCACCTGACCTAGTCCCAATGGGTGAATGGACGTCACGTGTGGTTCATCTCCTCAACGACCAACACATGGTATGTTGCTTCCTCTCACCTGCTGAAAACGTATTGTGTGCGACTTTCCTCCTGAGCGCAGGTAGACGTATCTGACTGTTCTGAAGGACTTGGCGTATCTGCAGCAGCCCTCTGTGTGTCACATCATTACCTTCTGTTCTTCTTGTATGAGTCCATGTAGCAATCTGTTCTGCTGCTTTCTGCTATCTGAGAATGCAGAAGATAAAGGTTGCTTTATGGCCCATTTGTATATTGGGGTGTATTCAATGCTGTCGGAGAGCTCCTGACAGCAAGCAGTGCCAATAGCTCGCCATCAGATTATTCAACCCCTACCCCTTCACTCGCCGATTTCAGCAAGGTGGAAATGGTGAATGCGGCCATCAGAACGGCGGGGCTCGCCACAAAATACAGTGGATTTGCTGCATTTGCGGTGAACCTCCCAGTTTAAGGGGATCGGATTTCTCCCAAACATCGCATATGGCGAGGGGGTTGGACGGCGATGATGGCTTTTCCTTGCCGAACATAAGCCATCTTCTCCATACAAACCCCCCCTCGCCGCCGCATTGAATACATCCCATAATCTAGTAGTTTATGGTATATCTACATTATATGGGGTTGTATTATTGCATTGCCTCCATACTATCCTGATTTGTTCAGGCCGATTTACATATCAAGTTCAACTTGCGATACCTTGAAGGAAAATATAGTGGTCTTACTTTGTTTAGTATAAATGTATTCTAGATACAAATACGGTTTTGTTCCTGGTGTTAGTCATTGTATGGGGCATTTAGTTCCATGTTGCTCCTTTGCTGGCTCTTCCTAATTGATGTATTTATTCTGCCAGGGAGTGGTGACCGCAGCGGTCAGCCTCATTACCTGCCTGTGTAGGAAGAATCCTGATGACTTTAAAACGTGCGTCTCTCTGGCCGTCTCCAGACTCAGCAGGGTAAGGTATATTAATTAAGGCTATCGTTCTGTGGGCATTATTTAATGCAATAGGGCTATTGGTTACAGCTTCTGTTTACTAGCAAGGAAAGCAAGTTCTACAATCTGTATGCTACATTCTCTGTTCTCCAATTGTGTTCTACTATCTCATAATATACTGTCTTCAGTCAACATTGGTAGTCTACTATTTCACTATGTACTATCTTCAAGCAATTGGTGGTTATTTTATTATATCGCTGTGTACTGCTTTCATGCACCTCAGGGGTGTGTCCTAATCTCATTCTATGTTGCTTTCATGCATCCTCAGAGGTGTGTCCTAATCTCACTATATGTTGCTTTCATGCATCCTCAGGGGTGTGTCCTAATCTCACTATGTTGCTTTCATGCATCCTCAGGGGTGTGTCCTAATCTCACTATATGTTGCTTTCATGCATCCTCCGGGGTGTGTCCTAATCTCATTATGTGCCCCTTTCAAGCATCCTCAAGGGTGTGTCCTAATCTCATTGTGTTGCTTTCAAACAACATTGGTGAAGGCTGTCCTACTTTTATCAGTCACTTGATGTATTGCTATCAAGCGTCATTAATTTTAATTGTGAAATCATTTTTGAACTAAAAAAAAAAAAATTGCAAAAACTCTTAATATGTATATCATATGATATATATATATATATATATTACAGTTGGGAAAAGAGGTGACTAAAGAGAAGCCGGAGTAAGGGTGCCCATACACGTTACAATTATTGTATACAATATCGCATCTCATCGAATATCGGTTATGCGATGAGATCAGGTGAGATGAGATCTAGTACAAAAAGTATGTGCTGCACATACTTTTTGTACTAGATCTCATCTCATCTGATCTCATCGCAAAACCGATATGTGATGAGATGTGATATTGTATCCAATATTGTATACAATAATTGTAATGTGTATGGGCACCTTATGGACTATATTTCAGCTGTAGCTTGTAACAGTGTAGAACTGGCTGAATTTTTGTCACGTAATGCTCCAGAAATGAATTAATAGAACTTAGACTTTTTCTTTTTATATGTATTTTTTGCCATATGATGAATGTGTAAGTGTTAAATAATAAGTGTACATTGGTCTCATATCTGGACCCCTCTTTCCAGATTGTTTCTTCAGCCTCCACTGACCTGCAGGATTACACGTATTACTTTGTCCCAGCACCCTGGCTTTCTGTAAAGCTGTTACGTCTTCTCCAGTGTTACCCGCCACCAGGTAATGGGACGCTCTTGGTGCCATGTAACATTGCGGTATCTGTCCGTGTGATCTAACCAGGGACTGTGTGTGTTCTCAGAGGATGCTGCCGTAAAGGGGCGACTAGTGGAATGCCTGGAGACCATCCTGAACAAAGCACAAGAGCCTCCCAAATCAAAGAAAGTCCAGCATTCCAATGCAAAGAACGCCATACTGTTTGAGGCGATCAGCCTCATTATCCATTATGACAGGTGACTCTGTGCTGTGCTTACAGCATTACTATTCTTTTACGTGCTAATGTACTATGTATGGTAGGTTTTTGAAGGATATTGGCAAATGATGGCAGATTTTGGCATCCCAGACTTAACTCACAGCGATGAAAGGCAGATCCACATTTTTGGAAGACCTACAAATGTCATTTGTCCTTGATCCCTGGGGGACGTTGGAGCACTTATGCTGAGGTATAGAAAGGGGTGGAACCTGATATGTTCAGAATGAAATAAGTCTGAATTGGCTTCATCCCTCCATAGCCCAGCAAGCCTGACGAGCTCAATTTAAATTAAGTGCCTTATGGAGCAGGACTCTCTCTCTTTTTATTGGTCCATACTCCAGCTTCTAGTCTGCTTGTTACATGGGATACATCCCAGGATTGGTATCCCCAAAAGAAAAATTCCCCCATCCCCCAAATTGACTGACTTGGGGGAGCGGGGCAGACAGCAACGTTGCAGGCCTTGTGGGGCGCGAGGAGAAGGCAGGCACCCGGAGCAGTCGTTGTGCCCCCAGGAGTGCTAGACATGAGATGGATGGTCCCGGCAGCGGAGATGCGGCCTGCGCAGAGTGACCTATGACCAGGTAACACCACGCAGGTCGCATGACGAGGTCGGGAACAGCCGGGCAGCGTCTGAGCAAGTGCTCAGATGCTACCCGGCATTAGACTGCACATGCACAGTCTAATCCCAAAATCCCGGGATGAACAAGCTGCTGCAGTTGATCAGAAGCAGTGTGTCATAGAATGTGAGAAAATAGTCATTTATAATCATCAAGCGCAGTCATAGTGCCAGTATAAGGCCCCAGACGTATTGGAAGAGTGCAGTACTCCAATGTATGTGGAAACAATACACTTAGCAGGTCCCAAGCGGGTGTACAGCACTGACGGGCTAACCTTATGCTGCTGCTATTGATGGCGGATCCACCACCTAACAGGCTTTTACCACTGTCTGTGATAAAGCTTATCCTTGTCAAACCATGCGCGTCTCGTGTAAGCCATGCTAGTACAATTAAATGGAGTTTCCCGTTTCCTTTCAGTGAACCCAACCTGTTGGTTAGAGCCTGCAACCAGTTGGGCCAGTTCCTTCAGCACCGGGAGACTAATTTGCGGTACTTGGCTTTGGAGAGTATGTGCACCCTGGCCAGCTCTGAATTCTCCCACGAGGCGGTGAAAACCCACATTGAAACGGTCATCAATGCCTTAAAGGTGAGTAGTGTGTCCAGATTTGCTCTCCATTATTCCCTTGCCCTGCGATCGGGCAGGTTTGTATAACAACATTTTACGATCTGTGTATATAAAAATGACCCGGGTTAGGTTTACCCAGGTGAAGGGGTGGGCCGGGATCCTCTGTCGTACCCCCCCGTAAAACAGAGGATCCTGGCCCACCCCTTCACCTGGGTAACCACCACTCAGTGACAAGTTCTGCTGTCCACACCCCCCCTCTGCCCGGCTAGGTAAGAAACATTAGAGGTCGTGCGCCCGTAAAAATTGCCCTGGCGGGAACACTGATCAATGCCATGCTGCTGTTATATACATGAGGTTTTAATCTGTTATTATAACATAATCTACAGAGAGAAAACGAGTTTTAAGCTGGTTATGTTCCGTCTTCTAGAGGAGACCTTTGCCCCATCTGTACATCGCATTCCGCTTCTGGGAAAAGGGTTTTAAGGCTGATCATTTGTAGCATTTCCTTTTACGATACTTTGCTGATTTGACTAAAATCCAATTAATTTTGTTGTCCTGTATTGTTCTAGACTGAGCGAGATGTCAGCGTGAGGCAGCGGGCTGCGGACCTTCTGTATGCAATGTGCGACCGTACAAACGCTAAGCAGATCGTCTCGGAGATGCTGAGCTACCTGGAGACTGCAGACTACTCTATACGGGAGGAAATCGTAAGTTGCTGTGTCTGTGCTCTAGAACGCCTGCGTGATTCCGCATGTTGTAGTGTCAGCGTGAGCACAACGTACAGGAGTAAATACTCTCTGCATGCTACATCTGCCCCACCTGCAGTGCCCATGGTTTTGCCCATTTTGAGAACCAATTTGTACTGCGATCAGATCTGAATACGGGCCTACAGTATATTGTTACTGATGTGCACTCCCGCGAGGCGTTAATGTTCTCTGTCGTCTGAACATGTAGTCAAGCGTTGACTGTATCATCAATGACTGTATGTTGTGAGCGGGGCCTAGGTGATGTCACTGAACAATATCACATCTGTGTGTGTGTGCACTAGATCCTTGATGGCTCACCTTGACACTCCAGCTATTGTTGCACTACACATCCCAGCATGCTCTGCATCAGATTTACATGGCCAAAATAGCTAAACTGCAGCAGAGCATGCTGGGATGTGTAGTTTAAAAACATCTGGCGTGTCAAGGTGAGCCATCAAGGCACTAGATTGTTCTCCGGGAGTTAAAAAACACCTCAATGACCTCACACATGGAGCGTATCATACAGTCTGCAGGGGGCTTAAGGCAGTTTATATATACATCTATAGACTTGGCATTTTTGAAGGTTTTTTTGCACATACAACAATTGTCTTTGTTTTTCCCATTTTCGTTTCCACTCCAGGTCCTGAAAGTAGCCATCCTAGCAGAGAAGTATGCTGTGGATTATAGCTGGTACGTGGACACTATTCTGAACCTGATTAGAATAGCTGGGGATTATGTCAGCGAAGAAGTCTGGTATCGCGTCATCCAGATTGTCATTAACCGGGATGATGTACAAGGCTATGCTGCTAAAACGGTGTTTGAGGTAATACATTTTCCATATAATACACTCACACCAACCTCTTCTGTCCTTCTATGGGGACACACTTATGGTGCTATGGGGTAGATGTATGGAGAAGTGGCCCATGGCAACGAATCAGCTCTGAAATAACATCTAGAATTTGCATAATACTGTTATACAGAGCAGCTGATTGGTTGCCATGGGCCGCTTCTCCTCCTGTATCTAGAAGTGCTCAGTGTTAAAAGATGAGCAACTAGTCCTGAGCTTTTGTTTTCTAAGAGTCTGAGCTATGGGTTGGGTAAGGAGGGAGCTGGGTAAATAGTTAACCGCTTGGTGCCCAGGCTATGTCACCATCTATGCCGCACAGTGATCCCTGTGTCCCCCATGGATCTTTCCGCCCAGTCCAAATCTTGTTGTAAACACTATTGGTGTTTATCCAATGGGATATAGTCCTATCAACAAGCACAATGTCGACAGTCAAAAGGTTGCTGGTAGAAAGTTTACGTGAAGGCTTTCAAAAAATTTGATGTCAACATGTTTCACTTGTCAATGTTCTGAGGTCTATATCGTGACCAAATCTCATATCATTCTGTTTCCAGGCTCTGCAGGCTCCTGCGTGCCACGAGAACATGGTGAAAGTTGGCGGTTATATCCTGGGTGAATTTGGTAACCTCATTGCTGGAGATCCCAGGTCGAGGTAAGACCCCATTGGCCGGGTTGTGTGGTCGGGGATTTGGTTTGGGAGTTTACTTCAATAAATTATCACTATATATTTTTTTTCCCTTCACCAGCCCCTTGGTGCAGTTCAACCTCCTGCACTCGAAGTTCCACTTGTGCAGTGTGTCAACCCGAGCCCTCCTTCTCTCCACCTACATCAAGTTCATTAACCTGTTCCCAGAAACCAAACCCACCATCCAGGACGTGCTTCGCTCAGACAGCCAGATCAGGAATGCAGACGTGGAGCTCCAGCAGAGGGCAGTAGAGTATCTGAAGCTCAGCTCCATTGCAAGCACAGATGTCCTTGTAAGAACTGCCAAGTGTTAGACGACTTTGTCTAGAAAGCATAGAAATACAGAATGACATCCGTTCCAGCTTTGCTCTTATCTGTCAGGGAATTGCATATATGCTGGCGACTACTTACAGTGGATAATAATCAAACGCTTCGCTAGGGGCTAGTGACCTCATTTGGTGCCTCGATCAATTGCCTCTGTGATGTCACTTGTTCTCATGGTTCTTGGGTCTGCCCACACCTCTGTTGTGTATATGAGACATACATGCCAGTAAATTGCAGTTTCTATAGGCCTTTCATGCAGATTGTGAGGTTTCTTTTAAATGTTTCCTTTTCATAATCATATGACCCTAAAGCTTGAGTGTTCCTCCATGAGGAACGCTGGGGTATATAGTGCAGAGACATGAGCTTGGGCACTATAGCAGGAGATCATGTTCCTGGCTATTCTCACACAGTTTTGGGGCTTGGCACAATGTCCTGTGGGTCTACGATACTCACCTTCCACGGGGTGGAATTGTTCTTCGAAACAGACCTTCATTACAGTAGAACGTGGTTTAAAACTTGCACGTTGTGAATGTGGCCTTAGGCCAGGAAAAGGCTTCACAGGACGAGCACTTTCTGGTCCCTGAGCTTACCCTATAATAGGAACAGCTTTGGGATGTCCCCAGTCTTCCAGCGGACCCCATGGAGGAATCAGAAAATGTCTCTTAAATCCAAGAATGGAGTTCTCATTAATACAAACCCTCCATTGTATCCAGTTACGCATCACTTTTATTTCCATCCTCTTGTTTTGTAGGCTACAGTCCTGGAGGAGATGCCCCCATTCCCTGAAAGGGAGTCCTCTATCCTGGCCAAACTTAAGAAGAAGAAGGGACCAGGTGCGGTCAGCGAGTTAGAAGAAGGGAAAAAGGATCAAAACTCTGAGATGAACGGTGGGGTGGAACCATCGCAGAGCGCTGCGGTAAGAGCCGTCACCTTTGGTTGTACTTATAATGGAAACCGCTTCTAGGGCGGTAATTATCAAAGCATCGAGACCTAAAGCCCTAACCAATGAACTTATAACTTTTTACAGACTGTGGAGGTCATTCTGGTTGACACTCAGCGATGCTTGTCTTTTTCAGCCCGTCCGTCATTCGCATTACGGCCCCCCCCCCCCTTCGCACAGCGTATTCGGTCGCGCGGCTACGAATGGATGTTTTGCATAAATATCCGTTCGCAGCCTAAGGGGCGACACCCACATCATTCGATGGTCGCTGACTATCGAATGATGTTGAGCGCACACACAAAACTAAGGAACTCTCAGGTGTCTTAGCTTTTTGTGTGTGTCTTATAAGAGGACAGGGCGGGCACCTGACATATGGTGACGTCAGCTCCCCGCGTCATCACCATGAGAACGCCCAGCTGGGTGGGCGCCTCCACCCTCTATACACCGCAGCCGCTTTCACATGCACAGAAATGCGTATGAACAGAAGAAAAACATTGCGCTCCCGTGCAAATTCGCATGGAAGCGCATGAACCAGAATAAGGTCCTGTGTTTCACAATGAGCTCCTGTAATTTATTTTTTCTTCTACGATCCCCATGGCAGCCATGACAGTGGGATATTCCCCTCCTCCTACCAGATTAGACAGGACTTTTTTCAGGGACCGCCCCCCTTGGGTATAACAGCTCACACCTCCCTCACCTCTGTGTCTTTTTCTCCTGTCTCCGTCTAGATAGGACAGGCAGGGCGTTATTTTACTTTTAAACAGGGCTACCTCTCTATACTGTATGGGATGGCTTCCCGGGAAGAAGGAGAGTTGCGGAGGAGTGGGGCCTCTGAGATACCTGCCTCCAGCAACTATGCGGAGTAAGGACTGTGCTTAGCGCCAGTTGCTTACAGAGAACCCCAGCAGCATATGGCATACAAAAACCCCTGTTCAATGTGGGTGTATGGCGGCAGTACCTTATAGACTCTGGGCGGTGAGCCAACAAGAAGGTGAGCAGCACGCTGGAGCTGGTGTCAGGCGGCCGTCGGCGCGTGTAGCCGTGCGGCGGAAGTGCTTTCCGGCAGATACCTGGTATGGGAGCTGGGAGCAGACGCGGCGTGCTGCCGGGTGCTGGGACGCGTGCGGCGGAAGTGCGCATAGACGTCACTTCCGCCGGCATTGTGCACCGAGTGTGCAGCAGAATGGTGTCCCCGGAAACGGGGACCCGATTTTTTTGGTTCCGCATTGCGGAAATCAGCGCTGAAATAGCCAGGCTTAAGCGCTGCTGGCGGGGGAATGGTTAAAACTGTCCTAAATATAAACGGACATGGATTACAGCTGTGTTGGTGTTATACAGCAGCAGAACCATGGAGGAAAGCCAGCAGCAAGCACCTTCTTCCCAGCAGCCGGACATTGCCCCTTTGAGGTAAGCCCTTTGGTTTTGGGCATTAGTTTGATTTATTTTGCATGATACTAGTCAGGTTTCTGTTTTGTTTTCAGTGTGCCTGAATCGCCTGTTCATAAAAAAAGGACAGCTAAGAAGAAATTCCTTACCTGCACCTGCATGAGTTGTGATAAAGCATTTGCCAGTGCCGATAAGAGGACGCTGTGTGAAGAGTGTGACAGAATCCCACAGCCTAAGGTGGACAAGTCGGACCAATCAGATGTCCTTAAAAAACTAATGGATTGGATGCAGAAGTCATTCGTCTCTAAAGAGGAGTTCTTGCAGTCTCAGAAACCCAAGAGGTCTCGGGAGCAGGCTGGAATGCTGACAGAAGGGGGTGGTTCTTCGGAGGAGATAGAACCATTGGAGGCAGAGGACATTGAGGAAGGTGAAATAGAGGAAGATGTGAGATCTTTCAACCTCGAATTGGTGGAAAGTGTGTTGAAAAGCATTTACAAGTCCATGAATTACCCAGAAGTTTCAGACACCACAGCGGATCCACTCTTCGAAGATAGATCGAAGAAAGGAAGAACATTCCCGGTTCACAAAGTAGTCCGTGAGATGATCAACAAGGAATGGGTCAACACGGATAAAAGGATGGCTGGATGGGCGAGAGTGGATAAGATGTATCCTTTCAAGGATGAGGATTTCCTGAAGTGGTGTCTAGTGCCCAAGGTTGATGCAGCGGTGGCAGAGCTGACGTCTAGAACAACCATACCGCTGGAAGATGGGGCGGCGTTTAAAGACGCTATGGAAAGGAAGATTGAAAATTCGCTTAGGAAATTGCACCAGACCTCTGCGCTGTCACTTAAATCCAGCGTGGCTATCGCATCGGTGGCAAGGGCAATGAGGCTATGGTCGTCGGAGCTCCATACAGACATAACCGAGAAGATTTCCAAGCAATATCTGCTGAGAAGCTTACAAACCATACAGAAGTCTATCGAATACCTGTGTGAGGCCTCTTTGGACGCAGTGTCGTTCTCGGCTAAGGCGATGGCACAAGGGGTGACGGCCAGGAGGGCGCTCTGGCTCAAGCCCTGGAGTGCGGATGCCAACTCCAAAAATCGTCTAACTGCACTACCCTTTGAAGGCGGGTTCTTGTTTGGCTCAAAATTGGATTCGATGATCCAGAGAATTTCTGGGGGAAAATCCGTGAGACTACCCCAAGATAGGAGGAATAGGTTTCCCATCCCTACGTCTAGCAGACAAACTTACAGAGAGGCAAGAAGTTATCGCCCCGGACGCCAGTACTCCCGTAGGGGGAATCCGAATATGACTCGCCAGTCCTTTCGTCAGCAGTATCGGAGAGGTTCCAAGTTATGACGGTGGTTCAATGGTGAGAGTCGGAGCCCGGTTGTCTCAGTTTTCGGAAATCTGGAAGACATCGATCTCAGACAGATGGGTCTTCAAGATTGTGGAAAGGGGCTACCAAATAGAATTTCTAAGGAGGCCTTGGAAGAACAAATTCGTCAGGTCAAGAGTTCCAGTGAAGAAACTGGAGAAGAAGACTCTCACCTTGAAGATTCTACAGCTTCTACAAATAGGAGCAATAGAACATGTCCCGAAAGACCAAGTAGGTCTGGGGTATTATTCGAATCTCTTTTTAGTGGAGAAGAGTACAGGTGGTTTCAGGACCATCTTGGACCTGAGAGGATTGAATCTCTTTATCAAGAAACTAAAGTTCAAGATGGAAACTATAAGTTCTATCCTGATGGGTCTCAGGCAAGAAGACTGGTTAGCGTCCATAGACCTAAAAGACGCTTATTATCACGTCCCCGTGGCACTAGAGGACAGAAAGTTTCTCAGGTTCTCGCTCCTCGACCAACATTATCAATTCACCTGCCTTTCCTTCGGGCTCAGGACATCGCCGAGAGTGTTCACAAAAGTCTTGGTGACACTTGTGGCAGAACTAAGGAAGCAGGGAATCCAAATCTGGCCGTACCTGGACGACCTATTGCTGGCAGGAAGATCAGTGAGAGAGGTCCAGATGAGTGTCAAAACTACAATAGAATTTCTGCAGAAACATGGTTGGGTGATCAACCAAGAAAAAAGTCAGCTGCAGCCTTGCCAGACAATCAAGTTCCTGGGTGTCCTTATAGACACAGTAAGGTTTTCAGTGAGCCTGTCGGTAGACCGCTGCCTGAAGATACAAAATCTGACGCAACTGTTATTAACAAAAGGAAGATGCCCCCTGAAGGTGGCGCTACAACTTCTAGGGATGATGACATCATGTATACGTATCATTCCATGGGCCCAGTGGTACATGAGGAAGCTACAGTGGCAGCTGCTCCCATTCATGAAGAATCAGACCCACGAAGGGTTCCAGATAATCCTGAATGCCGAAACGAAGAATTCGTTAAGGTGGTGGAGCTCTGGCTTAAGGAGAAGAAGCTCCAGTCTCTCAAACCCAGAATTTGTGGTTATGACGACCGATGCGAGTCTTCAAGGTTGGGGCGCTCACCTCGGGAGGAACTCGGTACAAGGGTCTTGGACCACAGAAGAGAGTGCAAGGTCATCCAATGTCAGAGAACTGCTCGCCGTTTGGGAAGCAATCTGTTGCCTACAAGACAAACTTCAGAATACCAACCTAAGGATCATGTCAGACAATATGACAGTAGTGGCACATATAAACCACCAAGGGGGTACAAGGAGTTTACCTGTACTGAGAGTGTTGGAGAAGATCATGTCGTGGGCAGTGAACAACCTGCAATCAATCTCGGCCGTGTACATTCCGGGGCCAGAGAACACTGTAGCGGACTTTCTAAGTCGCAAGAGGATTCTGCCAGGAGAATGGGAGTTGGACTCAAAGGTGTTCAGTCAAATAGTCGCCAGGTTTGGCGAACCCGAGATAGACCTGATGGCGTCATTCTCCAACAAGAAGGTGAGCAGATTCTGCTCGAAATCCTTTCACCCACAAGCCGAAGCACTGGACACGTTTTCAGTGAAATGGGAGTTCACTCTGGGATATGTCTTCCCGCCTTTTCCCATGATCAGCAGAGTGCTCAAGAAAATCAGAGAGGACCGAGTGGAAGTACTGGTAGTGCTTCCATTTTGGCCGAGAAGAGCCTGGTTTACTTCAGCATTGAGGATGGCGGTGCAACCACCGTGGGTGTTGCCGGTGATACCAGACCTGTTGAAACAGGGACCAATATGTCATCCGGAGCCAGAAAGCTTCTCGCTGAGGGCATGGCGATTGAGCGGGCGACTTTGAAGCGCCATAACTTATCCGAACAAGTGACTGAACTGTTGTTAAAAGCAAGGAAAGAAGGTTCCTCGCTAATATATTACAAAACTTGGAAGAAGTTCATCTCATGGGGGAACTTTGAAGGTCAGTTTGCCGACATCTCTACGGCTAAGGTCTTGCAATTCCTGTATGAAGGCTTCGAGTTGGGGCTGGCGGTAGCCACCATTAAGTCACAGATTTCTGCTCTCAGTGTACTGTTGGACAGAAGATTAGCTGAGGAAAAGCTAGTAAAGAAGTTCTGTAGAGCAATCAAGGGAATACGGCCACCAAGAAAATCTTTAGTGGCCCCGTGGGATCTGAATTTGGTGCTGAAAGCACTAATGTTACAGCCATTTGAACCCCTGGAAGACTCTTCGGTGAAGTACCTAACATGGAAGGTACTGTTCCTGATAGCCATAACATCGGCGAGGAGGGTCAGCGAGATTCAGGCCCTCTGGATCAAGGAACCGTACCTAGTGATCTTCCCTGACAGAGTTGTGCTGAGAACGCACCCAGACTTCATGCCAAAAGTCATATCAGCGTTCCACTTAAATCAGGAAATTTCCTTGCCTAGGTTTTTCCCTGAGCCGATTAATGACGAACAGAAGGCCTATCATACGCTGGATCTGGTGAGAGCAGTTTCAGTGTATCTGGATCGTACAAAAGAGATCAGAAAGTCTGATCACTTATTCATTATCCCTGAGGGTCCGAGGAAGGGCTCTAGGGCTACGAAACAAACCATTTCGAGATGGGTACGAGAAGTTATCGTATTCGCCTACAAAAATGAAGATAAGAGACCGCCTCCAATCATCAAGGCACATTCAACCAGGGCAGTGGCCACATCATGGGCTAGAAGGGCCAAGGCGTCAGTATCGGAGATCTGTCAAGCCGCTACATGGTCATCCGTCCATACCTTTACTAACCACTATGCCTTGAGCGTGTCTACAGCCCACTTTGGGAATCTTGTAATTGAAGAGGCCTTGTCCATAAGATAAGTCTCTTGAATAAATCATTGTTACATTCATATTGGCTCCCTCCCGTTTATTGTGCAGCTTGGGTATGTCCCACTGTCATGGCTGCCATGGGGATCGTAGAAGAAATATGCGAATTATACTCACCGATAATTCCTTTTCTTCCTAGAGATCCCATGGCAGCCACTTATTTCCCACCCTTTGTGTTAGAAGTTTTTTCAGGGACGTTGGTGCGGAGACACTCGAAAGACACAGAGGTGAGGGAGGTGTGAGCTGTTATACCCAAGGGGGGCGGTCCCTGAAAAAAGTCCTGTCTAATCTGGTAGGAGGAGGGGAATATCCCACTGTCATGGCTGCCATGGGATCTCTAGGAAGAAAAGGAATTATCGGTGAGTATAATTCGCATATTTCTCCATGCCCTGATAAATTCCCTTTACTGAGATGAGTTGATATCTATGGGAGACCTTACTCTCTAGGTGCATACACACTGGGCGATTTGCGGCACCAACGATATCAGCAGGGGCAAATGGCTGTTAACAGGAGCGAGCATTATTTGCAGTATACACACTGAGCAATAATCGAAACAATATTGCTGGGAAGGGCCACAGTGAGTGATTATCGTTTTAAAAAATCACCCAGTGTGAACGCACCTTTTATAATGAACTCGTAACCACTTTGATTTGTCTCAGTAAGGTTCCCAGATCAAGGTAAATGACGGGGCCCGGTAAAATCTGGGAGGGAGCTGAACATGCCCCGTGAAAACTAAACGAGAGAGGCTGCAGCTCTCTCCCTCCCCCCAGCTCAGCAGGCTGCAGCTCTCTCTCTCTCCCCCCAGCTCAGCACTCTGCATTAAGTAGCATGTGCTGAGCTGGGGAGAGGCTGTGCTGCGGCAGCAGTCTGTCATCTCCCTCCCCACTGCTCAGCTCCCTGCAATGGAGGAGTGGGACCCGTGCCCGTGTAAAAAGTACCCCCTCCTCTCGACGCCACTGGTAAATGATGCGGCATAATCGCATATATCCAATTTCTGAGCATCTGTAATTGATAAATTCCATGTTCTTACAGTCTACGCCGTCACCGTCTGCTGATCTCCTTGGCTTAAGAAGTGTCCCCATTACAGGGGCCGCACCAAGTGCTGGCAATCTCTTGGTGGATGTATTTTCAGATTCGTCTTCCGCCGCCGGTTCTGTAGCTCCCGGTGCAGACGAAAACTTTCTAAGGTATTTATCCTATAAGGCCTCTGTGGCAATGAGAGAAATTTAGATGGTTTTCAAAAGTGTATTTGTCGTGAAAATATTGTCAATCCCAAATGTGTCCATTTATTTAAAAAAAAAAATTAACCATGAATATCGTTCCATGACCTTTTTTGTTGGATGTAAAAAATAACACGTTTAAAAATAAAACGAGTATTGTTTCTGTAATGTGTGTATGCCGCTGTATTTGTCTGCTGACTGTCTAATTGCACGTAGGTTTTTTGTCGTTCTTGTTTTTCTTTGTCGCTGTCTTGCTGCTGGTGGGATTGTTTCTTGTCTTTGTCTGTCTTGCTGTGCCTGCCTGTGATTGGATGCTGTACAGTGACTTCGAGCCGCCCTCTGAGAGTCCTGCGTCTCTATTGGTCGATGCAGCCCAGCCTTCAGAGTAAGGGCTGATTCAGTAACACTTAAGACATGGGGGGGGATAGTTGCCATGAATCAGTAAACCATTGTCTTCTACCATATATATTCATGATAAGTAGACAAATGTTGATTTCAACACATGCCAACAAGCAAGATATCTTGAATAAAAGTTATAGCCACCTACACAAAAATTGGTTTAAAATCGGTCAGCAGGTGCTTACATGTCTTTGCCCCGTGCAGGTCTGTGTCTGATCTGCTCTTTTCAAGTAAGAGCATTGAAGATTTCTCTATGAACATTGCATTTTTGGAAGTACTATAGCAGCTGAACTTTACTGCAGTTGCTAGCCGAAGCAGCAGGGGGCACTGCTGAGCATGAGAGCATCAGTAACCCTTTGTGCCTTCAGAACTTGGCAACACGTTGGCAAACAGGATTAATAGAATCCAGAACACGTGAACACCTGCTATTGATTTAAGCAAACTGTTATACATGGATAGAAATCCCCTAAAACGTAATGTGGCCCTTACATCAGGCAAAAACCAGGCGATACCCTCTAGGGGTATGGGTCATAATGTTGACAGATGAATAGGTTGACATGGCTAAGGTCGACAGTGTCAAAGTCGACACAAGCATTAGGTCGGCAATGGGATATTTTATGTACAGGTTTGTGAATGTTCATTGACGTTTTAGATCATTTTGAAGGTACTGCTAACAGTTCCTGTGCTGTCTTATTGTCCCCCACTGTTCCTATAGCCATTGTTCTGGAAAGCTTCTACAGAGAAGGATCATGTATAGGTTAAAGAGCAGTGTTTGGGTTGTAGAGCCTCTATCTCTCTCTTCCTATGTCCGATCGGTGGCGCTTCTGTAATTCTGGGTCATGTAGTCTTTAAATGTGGGGACTAACGCTCTGTGTCGCTAACAAATCATTTTATTTATTTTTTTCTTCTGGTTGCTTCCATTGCCTTTTCCTTTCTTTCCTCTGCCTCCTTGCTCTTAGTTCTGGCTCTGCTGCTTCCGAGGACCCCGCTTTACCTATCGCTGAGGCTGATGAGCTCCTGCACAAGTAAGACAGGCATGTTTCCTCCTGCATGTGTCGCCACTTGTAGGCCTACTCCATGTAACACCTACTGAGTGTAGGGGGGGCAACAACGCCGGCCGGCAGCATCATGTGTAATCTGAGTTCTCATTGTCCTTTTCTAAGCAATCCCTGTTCTAATATAGATTACCTTTACATTAAAGCATTTATGTATGTTATAATGTAGTGTTCCCTCTAGGAATTTTTGGGGGCAGACTGGGCCCGCCGACGTCATTGTTGTAGGCGGTCCCGGGCTGTCGCGTCACTAAAGGGGGCGTGCCCGGGCAGTCATCACCATCGTGCAAGGGGGGCCGGACCTGGCCCCGCCGAAGTCCCTGAGATGACGGGGAAGCCTAGCGCCGGCGATATAGCGATGCCTGGAGCTTCCCCGGGCACACCAGCAAGACAGGCAGCAGGCTCTTAGCGGGGCGCTGCTGGAGGGGCAGGGCGCATTTTGGCCTTTAAAAATCGGGAAGGTCGCAGCGCCCTGCTAGAACAGCCTAGCGGGAACACTAATAATGTGCTCCCTACTGTACATTATAAGGTTGTTACAAGTCTCGAAGCAATTCCATTACTGTATAATAGCACCAGGGATATTTAGCCTATACCGTAATATAGCGATACTGTTGTCTTAAGCTGGTGCTGTCCTGATAACTTAGGCCTTCAATGTTCTCATAGCCTTTCTGTATGGAGACTTGCACAATAGTTTGCGCAGCTCCAAAACTGTCCCCACTGTAGGGACGGCCAAAAGAAAAGTGCTCTTCCATTATTCCATTTAAGACCCTTCAAGTTTGCTTATAACAAGGGTTCAAAAGGAGTGTACAGTGAGGCCATGATTGGAATATATTTGGGGCCGCACATACAGCACCCCTTCTGAAACACTTGGCTAAACCGCCCACTCCCTGTAGTTCCAGGGTCCCCTATTACGTTATAGTGCTACACATGTCTACCTCTGCTCCTCCCCCTTTTAGAATTTGGTAACGGTAATGCAGATCTGTCTGCTATATGTTGTAACATTACATGGAAATGTGTATATGCACATCGCCTCCTGAGTGTTGTAGTATCAGAGTAACGATGTATACCTCCCTACATAAGATTGGAGCACGATGGACACCCTGCTATAATGTCGGTCATTCGTCAGTCCTGCGGCCTTATCAAAGGCGACATTGCTTTCCATGTATACATGAGACCCAATAGCGGTCGTGTCTCTATACTGTAAAGTTATAAATCTAGACTTCTAGGAATGTGTATGGGAACAAAACCATTACATTATGTGTTTAATGATTACTCCTGCAAGTATTGAAATTGCCATAAATGAATAACAATGTGTCATTTCTCTAATTAGTAATATCATGATCAATGTGCCACTTAACTACTTAAAGTAAAATTAAAAACAGGTGTATCATATCTACTGTAATCTGACCCAAATGGCTGCAGATATCTAGTCATGGTCACTAAGCTAAATCATCAGACAGTACCACGGTTATAGAGAACGTCAGCAATCCCTAATAATCCGGGACAAGCTGCCTCACTGCCCCCATATGGTGTCACTGGAGTGGTATGAACATCCGAATACAGGGGGTGTAGTGTTAGGTGTACGGTATTGTCAGATACAAGACGGTTATAACCCCAGTATTGTCTCTGGCCCCTGAGTCTCTGCTGTACCATTCCTCTCATTACGGTTCAGGTGTTATTGTCAGTACTGCTGGATGCATCGGAGTGAGTAATGGTCTTGTGGTCCTAGGTTTGTCTGCAAGAATAACGGGGTCCTGTTTGAGAACCAGCTTTTGCAGATTGGCGTGAAGTCAGAATTCCGACAGAACTTGGGTGAGAGATTTTTGTGTGTGTGTGTGTGTGTGTGTGTCAGTTCCTTATTAGTTGCACTGTATGATATTAATATTTTCTCTTTTCAGGGCGTATGTATTTGTTTTATGGAAACAAAACCTCGGTGCAGTTCCAGAGCTTCAGTCCGACATTGTCCTACCCAGGGGACCTGCAGAATGATATCCTTCTAACCTACTGAAATACATTACATAGCTGTGACTCACAGCAACCAATCAGATTTTGTCCTGCATGGTGTAAAACACAGGAGCAGACTGCTGGCAGGTTGCTAATAGGATGAAGAGCTGGTTCCTCAGCCCAGCTTTCCAGTCTCAGGCTCTCTAGAACAGTTCTAGTTCCCAACCTAGTCGGGTTGCTGGTCGGGCAAAAGCATGAGAAGTTGCTGACGGCGCTGCAGACGGAACTGACACAACGTCAGACACTTCTTGTGCCATTGGGAGAATACTGCCATTACCAATATTATTTTCCTAGTACCCCCAACTGATCTGCAGCGGGGATATGGTCATTTGGTCTACAGCATGTTGGTTGACCTGGGTCTAGGTCAACACAAGCAACAGATTTTTCACTGTTTTTAGAGCCGACGGGTGCTATTTCATGCCCTACCATCTACTAGGGCGTGGTGGGAAAATAAGCATTGTGAGCGAGGGGACGCGGTGCACTTTAAACCGTGTCCATGTCGACTGTGTCGACATTCGGGTCAAAAACCTGTGAAAAACCTCATGCCGACTTTTTGACTGTCGACCTAATGCTTGTGTCGACCTAGACCCATGTTGACCTAATGCTTGTTGACCAAGATGCTGTAGACCAAATGATCCCAACCCCTGCAGAGTACCCCAAGGGGTACAAATAGCCCAGATTGGGAACCGCTGCTGTATGTGGAGCCTGATTTATGTGTTGCTTTCCTGGAATACCATCCAGGTGTCACCCATACAGTATTTCCCTTAACTTGCCATCTTACAGCTGAACATTCAGACCAAGCCTGTTGATCCCTTGGTGGAAGGAGGAGCTCAGGTCCAGCAGGTGCTAAACATTGAGTGCTTATGTGACTTTCACGAAGCTCCCCTCATTAATCTGAAGTTCAGGTAGGTGACAGCTGCTGCGGGTACTGGAGCGATTGTGTTTCTGCTGCTTACACGCTGCGTTACTACTTCTAGGTACGGAGGAACCTTACAGAACATCACCCTGAAACTGGCAATTACCATCAACAAGTTCTTCCAAGCTACTGAGATGCCGTCCCAGGACTTCTTCCAGCGCTGGAAACAGCTGAGCCTGTAATGCCATTCTCTTATTCCGCAGCACAGTGTCACTATGAGACGAGTGGGCTGGGTTCAGGCTGTATGCTAATGCTGCAGGTGCCAATGTGTACGCAGTGACTGATTGTAACCAATGCCGCAGCCTCCTGGATTTGCATGGAAGTCTCAGCAGACGCTTCGGTCCCAGGTCAATTGATTATCAAACCTGGGACTGCGGTATACTAGTATTAACTCACCTATACCCCTTTCACATCGCAAATGCTTGGTCCCACCGTGGATTTGGACCCAGGTCTGTCCCGGCATTTGCAAGGTGAAGCTCCCCACAGCAACCCAGAAATAAACCGGGTTGCTGACCTCATTGGTGGGCGGAGCGGCGTGTCATCTGGGGGGGTGGGCGAGGAGGCAGCGCTTGGAGCGGACACTGCCTCCACCCTATAGTGTCAATGGGACCTGGGTTGCTCGACCCGGGTTACTCGTTCACATTGCATGGCAACCCTGGTACAACCCGGGATTAACCCTTATTTTAACCAGGGCTGGGTTGATGGACACCAGATTTTACAAAAGGCCCTTTCACACCGCACAGTGACCTGGGTCAGACCCGGGTTAATTGTGTGATGTGAAAGGGGTATTAGACGCCAGATCTTTAGTTATAGACTCATCCGTATAAGCTCGGTTACCCTGGTGGGGTGTAGCTGTACGGTCCTTTTGAAAAAGACAAATCGAAATTCGGTTTTATTTCAGGTTCTGCAAGAAATCCAGTTTTATGTTTAGCTTACTGGGCCGTATTATTAAAGCCTTAACAATAGATAAGGTGGAGGGTGATAGGAGCTGATTGGCTGGTCCTTTTATCGTTCTTTAACTGTCATTTCTCAAACAGCCATTAACACGACAGTTAGGAGCTGATTGGCTGGTTCTTTATTTCTCCATCACCCTGCACTTTATCTCTTGTACGGCGTAATACACCTGCCTCACTATGAGCAGCTGAAGTTACGCAGAAGCATTGACAGTTGTGTGTTTAGTTACACATGCCAAGGCCGTCCCTTTATATCCAATACCTTCATTATCTCCATCCACGGCCACACAGCTAAACTATGCCTTATGCATCTCCAGGCCGCAGCAAGAAGCACAGAAGATTTTTAAAGCCAACCATCCGATGGATTCCGAAGTGACAAAAGCAAAGGTAAGTTCCCCGCTGTAGTGTTCATGCATCTTCTATCTCCCATATCAATAGCCCACTGGATAAGGTGGTGCGGCACATGTGGGGCTATGGCAGTCCGCCTCTGCTCTGCCACTGGGAGCTGGTGTCATGACTGGTCACCCTGCCATTCCGGAGGTGCGGCTAGGTACGTTCCTATCCCCCTACTGGATACTGTAGAGGTTACGGTTAGGTCTTGTTTAAGGTTGAGGGACCTCCCATGGTTGCCAGCGTCCCACATGGTTAATAGAGAAAATAGGGTTCTTGGTTTGTACTTGGTAAGTTCTTTTCTCAGTCTATAGTAGACACTCCGGCACAGTGTTATGGTCTAGCTCTATGTCCAGAAGGAAATATTCACTAGGAATAATCAGGCGCTTTGACAATGAGCTGATCCTGCAATGTAAGCAGCTGCCTGGGTGTGAGGGTAGTCACTCCTCACTAGTAGAAAAGAAAGAGGTACTCGCACAAGGCGTGTTTAGGCAGCGCTTATATCAATGAATAAACCAAATTGTTTATAAAGGTATAAATTTTACTGTTTAAAAATGCATATGTATACAATTGTACAATCATAAAATAAAACAATAATTACAACTTAATAAAATTTAGAAGGTGGGGAATAAAAGTAAACTGGAATTAATGAAATCAAGTGAAAAAGGGATATCCCGCCTCAAAGGACATTATATTGTGAACATACTTTTGTGATCACTTAATTGTGGAAAGCAGGTAAGTGCACTTTACCAATTGGAAGTTCTGGATCTTTCTGAAGAAAAGGTATTTGTAGCTGGAAAATCCTCACGATATGTGCGGCTGCTTTTTGTGCCGCTGGAGGGGTCAGGGATCGCTAGGTGGAATCAGTCCTCTGTAGTGTGGTGTGAGACGGATGGAGATTGTCTCAAACACCGGAGGGATGTTACTGTGGTGATATGACCTGGAGAGTTCCAGCAATGGATCAGATATGGCTTCCGTGCCCAAGAGTAAAGCCTCACCAGTATGGATGTTATTACCAGCGGTGTCTGGGAGCACGGTATCCGCCTTTAGTATGGTGTCCAAATAAGCAGAAATTAATGGATGTCCACAATGGAGTCGATCTCACAGCTTTGTCCTGAGGCAAGGATAGGGGTAGAAGTTCACCTAATGCGTTTCACTGCGTCCTGCACCTTTGATAAAGCTGCAGGACGCAGTGAAACGCGTTAGGTGAACTTCTACCCCTATCCTTGCCTCAGGACAAAGCTGTGAGATCGACTCCATTGTGGACATCCATTAATTTCTGCTTATTTGGACACCATACTAAAGGCGGATACCGTGCTCCCAGACACCGCTGGTAATAACATCCATACTGGTGAGGCTTTACTTTTGGGCACGGAAGCCATATCTGATCCATTGCTGGAACTCTCCAGGTCATATCGCCACAGTAACATCCCTCCGGTGTTTGAGACAATCTCCATCCGTCTCACACCACACTACAGAGGACTGATTCCACCTAGCGATCCCTGACCCCTCCAGCGGCACAAAAAGCAGCCGCACATATCGTGAGGATTTTCCAGCTACAAATACCTTTTCTTCAGAAAGATCCAGAACTTCCAATTGGTAAAGTGCACTTACCTGCTTTCCACAATTAAGTGATCACAAAATTATGTTCACAATATAATGTCCTTTGAGGCGGGATATCCCTTTTTCACTTGATTTCATTAATTCCAGTTTACTTTTATTCCCCACCTTCTCAATTTTATTAAGTTGTAATTATTGTTTTATTTTATGATTGTACAATTGTATACATATGCATTTTTAAAAAGTAAAATTTATACCTTTATAAACAATTTGGTTTATTCATTGATATAAGCGCTGCCTAAACACGCCTTGTGCGAGTACCTCTTTCTAGCTCTATGTCCACTTGGATAGTAAAGTAGCAACCAAGTGTACCTGCACCAAAAGAACGTGTCAGCCATGTTCCCGGCGACCTAACGCTTGTGTCTAATTCCGTTACCATCGATCTAGACGCGGTTGGCTATTTAGTTGTCTAACGAGGCGTGGTCGACTATAACATGGTCAGATCCGTCCACCGGATACTTTCGAATTCATGCCTCCTGTATGTTTTTAAAGTGTCCTTTTAATATAGCAATAGTTTGTAAAGTTCAGGCATTTACCACAAGGTGGCAGCATTGTACAAAGGTGATGTAGTTCTAATTCGCACAGACTTTTTCAATGGTGTCAAATTATAGACATCCGAAATCCACCTTGGACAACAATATCGTGTCCATCCAAACCGGCAGAGACAGAGTAAGTAAATGCCGGCGTTATCGGTTGTTATTATTATTATGGACAGAGTATGCCAGCCATGGGCAATGCAAATGTAACCCTCAGCCCCACATGTATCTAGCTATGCCCCAATACATCTGCCATGTTTTTATTATGCCTTTGCTGGTGCAGTAACTAAAGTAAAGTTTTGTTGTCTTGCACAAATCAAATGCATTCATGAAATGTGTCAACTGATCAATATCAGATCATTGTAATTCTAGGTGTGGTTTCTATCAAGTCTTTAATCATTAGTTCTTTCCAAAAAGCCCGTTGGGGGAGGGGGGGTCTGTTCTTATTTTTAGAAAGAGCCGTATCCTTATGTTGGCTTTATCAGATCTGGTGTCACTCTTCACAGGAGCTTCTTCATGGTGTTGTATTTGAATTATTCGTACAGGTTACAGCCTGTTGCCCATCACTATATGTAGCCCCGAAGTTAGATTATTTGACTCAGTAGAATCCAGTAACCACAACATCATCAAATGACTTGTGCATTATTGGACACGACGGGGAATTGGCAGTTTGTGGTCATAAAGTGCCACCGTTGCCTACTGTAAACTAGCAGCATCCCATGCTTCTGAGTTCCGAGATCTCTGATGGAGACACAAAAGCCTTGACCTTAAATGGGTTAGTGTTCCAGCTAGGCTGTGTCAGCAGGGCGTTGCACCCTGCCCTTATGGAAACCCCCTGCTGTAACAGCCTTCCGATTGCCATCCCCACCCGCATGCAGTTGTTGATATTGAATCTACCGATTGACTGGTAACGGTCAGCCAGATACCGCTGCAGGCTGCAGAGTCTATACATTGTGGGGCTAGAGCTTGTGGGCAGAAGTGCTGGGCAATCAGCCTAAAATGAGCAGGGGCAGAGTCGCAATACCACTACCCATCCATTAGTTGCCACGCCCCCTTACCGTGCCTTATTTCCCTAGGGTGAACACTAAGAATTATAAGGCGTTCACTACATTTAGGGCTTTGTTAAAATCATTGATCCGAATTACTTCTCCACGTTGAAGCCACTTCAGCTTAAATGCAGAGAACTAGTAGTGTTCTTAGTTTTAATTCTTTTTGTGGTCTCCCTCTGAAAAGTAAACTAAAGCCTGCTGAAGGCTGTGTTGATGGGAACGTAACAGTTAAATGGCCACACCGCTATTCATTTATGTCCTTGCATTAAAACCTATCCATTGTGCTCTGGTCCATGTTGGAGGCTTCCTGTCCCTTAGATCTTTGTTTTGTGGGTTTTGTTTTTATAGTTGCTGGGCTTCGGGACGGCACTGCTTGAAAATGTGGATCCGAATCCTGACAATTATGTTAGTGCTGGCATCATCCAAACCAAGTCTGTACAGGTCGGATGTCTGTTACGCCTAGAGCCCAACATCCAAGCTCAAGTAAGTGGAGTTCCACTCAGGCAACTGAGCAGTGGAGTCAGTTTTATGGACTTAAGGTGCCCACACACAGTATGTTTTATTTCTTCATGTGTTTTGTACTAGATCACATGTGATACGCTACAGCAGTGTGTGTGTGTGTGTGTGTGTTTGTGTGTGTGTGATTTGAACTAGATGCGATCTAGTACAAAATGTGCTGCCTGCACCTACTTTTTTTTTTTTATTTTGACTGCGGGAGCGCACATCGCAAGCCAAAAGAAACACTGTGCAATGTTCACTGCATGCGATGCATTTCCAACTAAAAATTACAAAATGCATCTGACCATCGCATCGTGTGTGGGCACCATTAGCGCAGATCTGCTTTAGGCTGGGCTCACACATAGCGGCCAAGCAGGTCCTAATCAGTGGGATCTGCTTGGCCGGAAGGAGGTTGTGGACGGATTCTAAAGAACAGGGATGTGGCCCCTGCCAACCAGATTTCAAGGGGAACGCATACATTCAAATGTATGTGTTTGTCCTGAAATCCGGTAGTCCCGTCGGCTGCGGCCCCACCACGCATGTGTTGGTAGCTGCATAGGAGCTTTTGTGCAGGCTCCTTCCGGTATAACATACTGTATAATAACTATTAAACTAAGAACTTTTTAAAATTGGATAGATTGTGATGCGCTAGTGGATGGTAGGGTAGGAAATACCGCCTGTTGGCACATGTCTGCTCAAAAAAAACTTGACCGTTGCCGACCCTGTCTACCATAGCCATGTTGACCTTCATAGTTTCGACCTAGAAACCATATCCCCTCTTGAGTGATGTCCGTTATCCTTTCATGTGCGATAGAGATTTCTTCCTTATAATAATATCCTTAACTTTAAAACGGATGTTCTTCAGTAAGTTGCGGTGAGATGCTCGGGTGCTGTCTTTCATAGAATCCAGTAGGAACGCTTGGGCAGATATATTAAGCCTGGTGCGGTGATAAGGTATCAGCCAATCAGCTCCTAACTGTAAAGTTACAAGCTGGGTTTGAAAAATGGCATAAGCTGATTGGCTGCTTCTTATTTAGGCTTAATTCATCTGCTCCTCTGTTTCTGAACCGGCCATTAATAAATATGAGCTTATCAGGAACTGGGTTCCTCAACCTGTCCTGGAACAAATGTACTATCAATACCGATATAAATATAACCTGATGGATAATGAGTGAAGTGCGCAGTTTACGTACTATGTCCTTAAACTAATACCTTTTACTCCTAGCTACGTGTGAACAAAGCGTAGTGCAGCGTATCGAACCTTTCTCATGTATTATACGCTAGACCGATAGCTGTAATTGAGTATCCTTTCGCAGTACTTAGCACCCAAACTGCGTACACCTTTTAAGGACAATGTCTGTATTACACCTTTGTCGTTATATGCGAATAAGAGTCAAGGCAAGGGATTAACTCAAAGTAAGGAGATAGTCTCCAAATAATGTATTTAGTCCCTAGCGGACAGCAGGGGGTTACAGAAATAAGAACCAGATATAACACACGATAACAGTTGAATTAACAATACTAAATATGCTTTACACTACTAGGGGAAAAGAAACAGATACATAATATAATCAGCCATAACTACATACAGGAATACAAATGTTACCGTCATATCAATAGCGCAGCGCGGTCCGGTCGAGCTCACTAGGTTCAAATAGAACTTAGTCTGGTCAGGATGGAGGGGGGGGGGGGTGAGCAGTGAAGAAGTGACCGAGCCAGCCAGGGATCGCTACTTTTATAGTGTCCACACAAAGAGAGGTCAAAGGTAGTTTTCATTGGTCCAAGAGTTCAAATGTCAGGTCCTCGTGGATTGGTGCAGAGGGAATGTGCTTCTGTGTTCTTTGTTAGCTGGCATCGTCATAGGGGGGTCGTAAATCAACCACAAGAACTGGTTACAACCTGATCCTTTGTCTTCCTCAGTTCACATGGCAAAAGTACATAGATTATGGATTTTGTCCGTAATTATCAGACATTAGGACTTGCGAACTTTTCGCTACGACCGGAACATCTTTTAAGACACGGAACATAAAGATACTAAACATGTACAGAGACAATCGTGTATTATTGTTTAAACTATGTGCTGTGAACTAAATCTTCATTTGACTATATTTTATTTTGTGTAAGTGTGGGATATGAATTTATGTGTTGCTGTGTTATGTGTTAGTATGGCTGCGTTTAAGGCTCGCTTCGCTACACAGAACTTGGGTATTATACTTTATTTGCGCAACTCTGCGAACCAAAATGGCGGCCATACCAATCTAAAATGGCGTGTATGTAATTCGACTTTAACAGTACTTTCTATAAGAGTGCTTTCTATCTGTATGGTGACTTAATAGCGGCACCACTAAATGTATTCTTGCACCTCCTTTTTCCAGAAAATGGGTACTGACTTTCTCTATCCCCCATTGCAGATGTACCGGCTGACATTAAGAACCAGCAAAGAATCTGTTTCCAAGCACCTCTGTGAGCTCTTGTCAAAGCAGTTTTAAGCCAACAAGGATATGGTCGCTATAGACGGTTACACTGGCAAACAAACACTATGTGGACGGTTTACCATACAACGTGAAACTACGTGTCTGTGTGCATGTAATGGCAACAGCCGGGGTCCATCGCCCGTCTCTACAGATTGTCTTTATTTTGTGTGTTTGTGCTTCACATCCGGTAAAGTCCCAGGGACTTAGAACTTTTACAAACAAGATAAAGACCAGGCTAACTTTTAATATTTTTATTGTCTTAAGATGTGTGGTCGTTCTACTAGATTTTGTCGTTCTTGCTGTGACTATAATTTTTTTTTTACTCGCCTGAAAAAGGGGGGTGCATGAAGCAGAAGTACCCTGCATTTCCGGGCAGATGGTGCCACCGTCCACGTTGCCTCCAGCTGCGGACTCGGGATCGGACATCTGCATGCTGGCCCAAAGTCATATCACACACTGAACAGTGGAAGTGCTGCTTTTCGGAAAGGACGCACACAGACTATTAAAATCAGAAAGGTTTTCACAATCTGGTTCTATGTGAAGTGGAAAGGAAAGCAGTAGTTATTTGTGTTCTTACTTTTTCGTATTCTCTTCCCATGTGCTCTTTTGTGTCCTTTTAATGCTAGTGGCGCCATCTGTCGCTCGGGTGATAGTTACATGCATATCGGCACCTATGGTATTATTGAGCTTTGCTGAACAACAACATAAAGAAGGGAGGTGAACAGCTACTTTCCTCTGAAGTCCGACGCATTTTGTAGATCGTCCCTTGGTTAAAAAGCTTACTTTTTAAAAACTATCGAACTTTCATCGGTTGGAAGGTATGGATTGTATATGATAACTCTACCATAATCAGTTCTTGCATATATGTGTATTTATAAGGGGAAATCTAGCTTCTGCAGGGTCTGGTGTCTAGTAAGTCTAACTGTGCCAGCGAGCAAGTGTTTTGATCTCCGTCAGAGTTGACGTGCTGGATCTCTGTGTTCATCACATTATACCTTGTCTGACTCCAGCTGCTAGGATGTACCTGATTGGTTTGTGTCCCTGGTACACTGTCTCTGGGTTTTTTTTTTTTTTTTAAATCCCTATGCATTCCATACCTCGTTTGTGTATCCAGTGGTTACTGCTGGCCTTGTACAGGCATTCCGTGGGTGCACTTGTATGTCTACAAACCATATGTGTTCTCCCAAAGAGCTTAATTCCTCCATCCTGGCCTTCTTGCTCTTCTCCCCTGCAACTGAAAAAGTTGTAACTTTGTTATAAATATAATGTCCCTCCCTTGAAGCCAATATTTAGTTGTTGCAGGTTCTCTCATTACCTCCCCATTAAATGGCGCAACCTGCCTTACAATATTATGCTTATCCCTTTTATCATTTAAAATGTATGACCTATAATGGCAATGTTTGTGGTTTTCACCTTTTTTATTTTACTATTTTTATGGTAGGTCCTTCACCTGCCAATGTACATAGATATATATATAAATATATAAAATATTATATAAATGTTAATACATAATCATAGGTACATCTATGATACAGCCCTGCACCCTTGTCGATCTGGGACTCCCAGAATTAGATGTCACGTTGGAACAATCTAGCGATACGGTCACTGTGCCACGTTAGTGCGCTTTGCAAGAATAAGATAATCCTATTCAGGGCTCTACCTGTGCTCAGCCAAGTCTTCAGCACTAGACGCGGTAGTTCTGTCACTACTTTTAAAAGGGACTGTCCTCTCTGCTCTATATGTATCAGACTCCAAGCTAAACCCACGTCCAACATGTGCCACATTGACGCCCACATTCAACGTCCGTTTGTCAGGCCCTTCTTTTACTTTGATTGGCTGGCTCTGCTTAAACAGCCAGTGACAGCACAATAACGGAAAAAAAAGGTGAGGTAATGAGCTGATGTCCGCACCGTGGATACAGCATCCTTGCTGGAAGTCAGTACATTCTGATGCTTGGTGGTCATTTTATTTATTCCTCTCCAGTATGGCTGCAGACGTCTTAAATTTGCAGGTCTACAACTCCAAATCTAAAAGCTCAGCTGGTGCTCCCTCAAACAAGCCCCCGTTTCGGTTGAGTGGTGATCACATGGTCTTAGAATTTTAGTGCAACTCTTTTTTTATTTAATTTTTTTCGAAAGGGAATTTTTTTTATTTATTTTTTTAAGCCATTTGTATCTTTTTATTATTTTTTTTTGGTTTTCTTTCCTGGTTATGGAGTGGAGTTTCCTATTCTGTGTAGTGCACTGCTAGTTACCAGCTCCTGTCTGAGAGTTTGTGTGTGTGAGTGTGTAGCTGCATATGGATGTTATTCTGAAGCTTAGTGCGTTCTGTATCATATTAGACTTACATATTTTCTATCTGTATTTTATAAACTGTATCATTCCCACCGCAAGTCCTGGAATAAAAAAGTTGAGCCATGGCCTCAGACCATTTGTTATATTTTAGGTGAACCTGAGACTTGTCCTTGCTGGAACATGATCACTGTGAGTTACATAGTTTTATGTCGTATTTTCACGTCCCATCTCCCCCAATTCGACCCACTCAAACGAGTTTCCGCTGCAGCACAGATCATAGACGGCTGCTGGGGAGGAGGAGGAGCCTCCACCAAAATGGGTGGGATGACCCCGGTTGAGCTGGCAAATGCTGGGTCCAGTACAGTTGTATTATTCATGACTGGGTGCTTGTGCAAGAGGTGTGTGGGACGGCATTTGCTGTTGAATAAAATGCACGTCTATTGCGGCGGTGGTACTTTGAGCGTTCTCTTTAAACATCCATAAATGTAATTGCTTTATAGGTCTGACATATCGGCCGTGATTTACTGCACGACTGAAAATAAAATAACTGGGGCAGTCTTGTTTTGCAGAACATGCTCTCTGCATGTTATCAGGGAATTGCTAGGAGTTGTTATATGGTTATCTTGTAGGGGTGATACCAGCTTATAGATACCTGGTTTCTAAAGCAAAGGTTGTCCAGAATGTTTTAATGGGACGATTAACCCCTTCACTGGTACTCCCCAGAATTGTATGGGTTATGCTCCAGTGCGCAGACTGGCAAACCCAGAAAATTCTCGGGAGTGTCAATGTCTGTGCTCCCTCCTGCCGGGCTGCCCGGCCCCGCTTCCTTCCCCCGGCTGTGTGCGGCATGACCTTGCTAACGTCACGCCACACACAGCCAGGGGCAGGGCCAGGCAGCGGCTGATGGAGTGCTCAGTGGCGCTTCCCAGCCCTGGGAAACAGTGTGTTGGGGGGGGGGGGGGGGGGGATTGAGGGAGCGCTCCCCACTGAGCCAGTTTTTTTTGTGGGGAGTCCTACCAAAAAAGAAAAACACTGACTAGGTTTAACCAGTTTACGTGACAAAAAAAATGGCTTTGTATCAGGTCAACGGATCGGTGATGACTAGATTGACAAATCCCGTAGCCCACCACGAATGGGTGAATGGGACTAGATAGACCCCTAAACAAAGCCAATAGCATCTGCTATACTTTACTGTCCCAGTGGACATGGAGAATAAAACCTATGTCGACATAGACAATAACAAAAAAATGAAAAACTTGCATTGGTACTTGTGTATTTTGGCGGCGCCCATCGCATCGCATACCATAAGGCATGCGATGCGAAATCGCGCGATATTGTACAATGCCATACAATTTTTAAATTGTATGACATTGTATATGCCATAAAATGCAATGCGATTAAACATTGTATAAGCACCCTAATGGGTGCTTACAATGTTAATTGCACCCCCCCACTATAAACGTCAACCCGAAGCGTGGCGAGCCTGCGAGGTGGCGGCGGTACGCGTCCTCCGACCTTTTCATACACCCACTATCCACGTCGGCGTGGAGTTGAGAATAGAAAGTGTGGCGAGCGCAGCGAGGGGACGCGGATACCTGTGAAGGCTGCGAGGGGACTCCGATACCTGTGAAGGTATCCACGTCCCCTCGCGGGGCTCGCCACGCTTCGGGCTCACCACACTTTCTATTCTCAGCTCCACGCCGACGTGGATAGTGGGGGTATGAAAAGGTCGGAGGACGTGTACCGCCGCCCCTCGCGTGCTCGCTGCACTCGCCACGCTTCGGGTTCACGTTTATAGTGTGTGGGTGGCGGGGGGGAACACTTCTACTTGCATATAAAGCTATTAACCATACTGCACCAGCATATATCTCTGCACTTATCACACAATATCTCCCATCTCGACCACTCCGCTCTGCACAAGATTTGCGTCTCTCATCTGAGCGGATCACTAGCTCCCATTCACTATTACAGGACTTTCATCGGGCTGCTCCCATCCTATGGAATGCCCTTCCATGCACAATTAGACTCTCCGCTAGCCTCCAAACTTTCAAGCGTTCCCTGAAAACTCACCTCTTCAGGCAAGCCTATCATATTTAAGTTCTACACGCATAACCCTCTGAGGCACTTATGTATTATATAGCTTCCCTTCTGGACTTGTAACTTGTTGGGACTGCTATGCTATTACTGGTGCCTGTCCTTGTGTTTCCCTCCTATATCCCTATAGATTGTAAGCTTGCAGCAGGGCCCTCCTACCTCCATGTCTGTCTGTTGTTACCCAGTTTGTTTTATCACTGTTTACTATTGTAAAGCGCAACGGAATCTGCTGCGCTATATAAGAAACTGCAAATAAATAAATAATAAATAAATAAATAAGCACATATTAGGGAGCTTATACAATCTTTCATCGGGTGCATGGCATGCGATGCGATTAAAACATTGCGCAATGGGAATCGGGGGTGCCGCTATAATACACAAGTACCCTTGCATTGACCTTCTCACGATCAACCAAGTCCCTGTTCCTGATGTATTGCTTGTTTTGATCTTTTCTTACTGTCAATCTAGACGCTGTTGACTATGTTTAGCTGTCTAACCAGACGCGTTTCGACCATTCGTGGTCGATCACATGATTGTCCATCTGCTATATCATAACCGCCGGCTTCTGCCAGGTAGAAATTGATACATTGGGAAAGAATGTTCATAATTTACCATTAATCAGGCTGTCAAACAGTGGGGGGATGAATTGAAGCTTCAACAGAGAAGCTGGTTGCTATGGGGAACTGTACTTTTCTCTATTATTTTATAGCCTGGACTAGATGAAGGAAAGAAGCTGAAGGATAGAAGTTGCTAGGGGCAACTTTTTTTTTTTTTCCCTCTTGAAGGTTTTATACATCTCCCTAGTGGCATACTATACCTGAACCCCAGTGCAAATTTAGTATTGTGTGCCCTGGACTTGCACACACAAATAAATAAATAAAAAAAAAATATATATATATATATATATATATATATATATATATATATATATATATATATATATATATATAAATTCTCTCTCTGCGATTTATACAAATATTATTAAAACCTTTTATTATAGAAGACCTGTGCCCTGATAACTCGCGCACATGTTTCACATCTCTGTTCGGTACATAATTAACTTGTCTTCTGCCAACATTGCAGCAGCTGGGAATCCTTTAGTTGATGGGTATGTGTTTGTGTTCCCCATGTACAGTGTTCTGTAACATTGTTAGTTTACAGCATCCAGGATTGTACTTCTGCACAGAAACTCTGCCACATTGTCAGCCAGTTGGTGCATAAGACCTGATTCTGGTTAACTTTCAAAAGTAGATTCTCTAATGGACAAAACTATGTGCACTGCAGGTGGGGCAGATGTAACCTGTGCAGAGAGAGTTGTTGAAAAAAATAAACAATTTTATTAGGGAAAACGAGACTCCACATGTAGCAGGTGCCGTGATGAGGTTTTTGTTCAACCCAAGCTACTCTATCAGTCTAGTATTCAATGCAAGAAGCTAATACACACTCATTTTGCATGATTCCCTTCCATCGACCTTGGGGAACGACTGGCAGGGGCTGGATAATGTCTGGGGTCTTTGAGGCTATTTTTGAATTTATCTCTCTACATCAAGTCAGGTTCTTACAATTAATTTTCCTGTGCAGTCCTGTGATATATTTGTGCTTTCTAAAACACAAGTTGCTTTGGTGTCCTATGGGCTAGAAAATACTGAACCGCCATTGTTTGTTACTCATTTGGCTATGGTCTGCAGTTTAATAATTAATGATTTGAACTAGAGTTTCCTCAGCACCTCCGAAACAGAACGGTAGATAAGAACCTTTTGGCCCATCTAGTCTGCCCTTCAAGTTGGAATCGCAATGTTTGGTGTCACCCAACAAACAAGAAGAGTTTGTCACTCACTTGTGGTTCCATCTATTTGGGATCAAAACATTTGTGCCAATTTGTAGTGCTCCATTTGTCATTTCTTCAAACACAAGAGTGTAAATAAAATAACATTACTTGAAGAATGTGGTTGACTCTCATCAATACTCTATTGGGAGGGAGAAAGTAGACCAGCCTACATCGGACCACCTTGTCAACATGCATCTGGTTAATCCTACACTTTTGCTTTCTTGCTCTAGTGAACATAATTTCTGTTTTTGAAATGATCTTCAACCCTGGAAATGTCATGGTTCTTCCTTCAGCAGAGAACGTTTCCCTTCACGACCAGAATGCATGTGCTTGATTGTGGTAATTGGATGCCAGAGCTATAAGGTCCACTCAGACAATACCACCATAGTTGCTTATATAAACCATCAATTGGACTTGAGGAGCTAGGTGATGATGGCCTTGATTACCAGCATTTGGTTTTGAGCAGAAGACTGTTTCATTTGCAACAGCCATTCACCACTGGCTGGAAAATCTGGCACTCGAAAATACCAGAAGTTTTTGATCTATACAACAATCCACCTTCCAGTCCTTACTGGTTGCTCCAGAAGGTCCTGCTACTAAAAGATCATGGCTTTAAGGGATGATAAACTATGAAATGCCTGTTTGCTGCTTGCTTTCTGATCGAGCATGCTGGCTTTCCGCACTTGACTTTCAAAGCATGGCTGTTGAAGCTGCAGTTGCAAGTACCCTTCAGATCACCATTTGATCTGGTTCTCCTTCCTTCTTCAAGAAGGTAATTCTAGACCTGATCGCACAACCGCAAATTAGGTAGACAGTGCTCCGCTATAGAGAAATCCTGCCTTGCAAATTAATGTATACGCTGTGCAAAAGGATGTGTACGCCTAATGCAGACTTTGAAACGAGCGAAAATAACCAAAATCCTGTTAGTGGCTCACCAATGAATGATTTTTTTCCACTGAGAACCAGTCATCGCAAGCTAGGAGGCGCAAGAGCCTTACTAAGTATATACAAAGAAAGCCGGCATATATGGCATGGTGCTGAAGTGACACACCCTCCCCTAAAACACTTGGATAGGTCCAGCATTTTTTCTGTCCCGCCTAGTATTTTGCATGGCACTCCCATGCAACAGCCTATTCCCACCACCGCCAGCAGATGCCTACTTCCTGTTAATCACCTTGCAAATTGAAAAAGTAGCAGGATTCTATCACTAGCATTGCGGCCCATACGTACATGCAGTTGATTGATAATCAGCTGCTGTTCTAATTTGCAGTCTGATTTGGCCTCCATGTGTTCTGAATTGGGAAGCAATTTTTTACATTGGCAAAACGATGCTATACTGCAAGTGTCAAAATAAAAAGGTGTAGAGAGAGTTGAGGTCACTGCCTGCCTGGGGCCATGAGCCAGCATTTTGTCTGTAATAACTGCCTGCCCGGGGATATGAGCTAGCATCGTGTCTGTGCTCACTGCCTGCCCGGGGATATGAGCTAGCATCGTGTCTGTGCTCACTGCCTGCCCGGGGTCATGAGCCAGCATTGTGTCTGTAATCACTGCCTGCCCGGGGATATGAGCTAGCATCGTGTCTGTACTCACTGCCTGCCTGGGGATATGAGCCAGCATCATGTTTGTAATCACTGCCTGCCTGAGGATATGAGCCAGCCTCGTGTCTGTACTCACTGCCTGCCCGGAGATATTAGCTAGCATTGTGTCTGTACTCACTGCCTGCCCGGAGATATTAGCTAGCATTGTGTCTGTACTCACTGCCTGCCCATGTATATGAGCTAGCATCGTGTCTGTACTCACTGCCTGCCCAGGGATATGAGCCAGCGTTGTGTCTGTAATCACTGCCTGCCCAGGGCCATGAGCCAGCATCATGTTTGTAATCACTGCCTGCCCGAGGATATGAGCCAGCCTCGTGTCTGTACTCACTGCCTGCCCGGAGATATGAGCTAGCATTGTGTCTGTACTCACTGCCTGCCCGGGGATATGAGCCAGCATCGTGTCTGTAATCACTACCTGCCTGGGGATATGAGCTAGCATCATGTCTGTAATCACTGCCAGCCTGGGGATATGAGCTAGCATCGTGTCTGTAATCACTGCCAGTCCGGGGATATGAGCTAGCATCGTGTCTGTAATCACTGCCAGTCCGGGGATATGAGCTAGCATCGTGTCTGTAATCACTGCTTGCCCAGTGATATGAGCCAGCATTGTGTCTGTAATCACTGCCTGTCCAGGGCCATGAGCCAGCATTGTGTCTGTGATCACTGCCTGCCCGGGACCATGAGCCAGCATTGTGTTTGTAATGCCTGCCTGAGGATATGAGCCAGCCTCGTGTCTGTACTCACTGCCTGCCTGGGGATATGAGCCAGCATTGTGTATGTAATCACTACCTGCCTGGGGCCATGAGCCAGCATTGTGTCTGTAATCACTACCTGCCCGGGGCCATGAGCCAGCATCGTGTCTGTAATCACTACCTGCCCGGGATATGAGCCAGCATTGTGTCTGTGATCACTGCCTGCCCAGTGATATGAGCTAGCATTGTGTCTGTACTCACTGCCTGCCCAGTGATATGAGCTAGCATTGTGTCTGTACTCACTGCCTGCCTGGGGTTTTGAGCCAGCATCATGTCTGTGCTCACTGCCTGCCCGAGGATATGATCCAGCCTCGTATCTGTAATCACTGCCTGACCGGGGATATGAGCCAGCATCGTGCCTGTGCTCACTGCCTGCCGGAGGCCATGAGCCATAGTCGTGTCTGTAATCACTGACTGCCCAGGGATATGAGCCAGCATTGTGCCTGTGCTCACTGCCTGCCGGAGGCCATGAGCCATCCTCGTGTTTGTAATCACTGACTGCCCAGGGATATGAGCTAGCATTGTGTCTGTTAAGCCCCGTAAACACAGTGAGATATTGGCTAACGGACAATTTTGACTAAGCAATTTTGTCTAGAAGCAATTTTGTATAAGTCTGGGGTAGCCAACTCCAGTCCTCGAGAGCTAGCAACAGTTAATGTTTTCCAGATCTCCTCACAAAACCAGTAGTAAGTAGAAGTAATTATCTCCACCTGTGGATCTTTTAACCCCTTCCCGACATTGCCTTTTAAGGTAATTTTTTTTTTTTTTTTCCTCCTTGTGTTCAAATAAGCGTAACTTTTTTAATTTTCCGGCTATATAGACACATGAGGGCTTTTTTTTTGCGGGACAAGTTGTACTTTCTAATGGTACCATTTACTATACCGTATAATATTCTGGGGAATCAGGAAATAATTCAATGTGGGGTAAAAAAAAAAAAAAACGCAATTCCACAATTTTGCGCTGGTTACGGTTTTTTTGAAATTCATAGTTCGTTTAAAATGATGGGTTATCTTTATTCTATGGGTCGTTACGATTCCGGTAATACCAAACTTATATAGTTTTCGTTACATTTTACCACTAAAAAAAAAAATAGAAAATGTTACGGTTTTTCGAATTTGCGTCGCGTCGCCATGTTCTGCGGCTTATAACTTTTTTATTTTTCCACCTACGGACCTGGGTGAGGGCTCATTTTTTGCGGGCTGAAGTGTACTTTTTAATTAATACCATTATGGGATATGGGCGACTTTCTGATCTCTTTTAGCTATTTTTTTTTGGGTAGGCGATGCGACCAAAAAGCGTAGTTTTGGCGTTGGGGATTATTTTCCGTTTACGCCTTTAACCGTGCGGGATAACTAATGTTATATTTTAATAGATCGGACTTTTAGGAACGCGGCGATACCAAATATGTTTATTTTTTTTATTATTTATTTATTTTTATTTGGGAAATGGGGAAAGGGGGGTGATTTGAACTTTTAATATTTTATTATTTTTTTTTTATTTTTAAACTTTATTTTTTTTTTTTTTTTACTACAAGGCCCCCTAGTGTACTTGACCACTAGGGGGCGCGATCGCCTGTACTAGGTTCAGCCATAGAGCTCTATGGCTGAACGTAGTGATTTTTTGCACTTCCTATTACATCCTGCCTGAGGCAGGATGTAATAGGTATGAATACACGGACAGCACAGGGGTCTACATTAGACCCCTGGCTACCATGGCAACCGATCGGCACCCTCCGATCGCGCTGCGGGGGGCCCCGATCGGCGCCGGAGGGGGGCGCCCCCCCTCCGATCAGCTATTTAAGCACTGCGGGCGCTTTGCCCGCGGCGCTTAAAGGGTTAAACGGCCGCGATCGGCGAACTCGCCGCTCGTGGCCGTGAGAGCAGGGACATGGCTGTAATATACAGCCATTACCTGCTCTCTATCAAGCCAGCTCACTCCGTGAGCTGGCTTGATTCACCCCCAACCGACATATGACGTAAATGTACGTCATATGTCGGGAAGGGGTTAAAATGTGTTAGTGAGTAATGAGTGCACCTGTGCAGCAGCTAGGTTGTCTGTAAAACATGAACTGTTGGTAGCTCTCGAGGACTGGAGTTGCATACCACTGTTCTAAGTAATACTAGTTTATGATCTAGTCAAAATTGCCGTGCCTGGACAGTCAATCTATGCTAAGCAATATATGCTAGACAATATTGACTATGCTGGAGAAAAACTGGCAGATTTTGACTATCTATCTTAAGACATCCACATGGACATTGATTATGAAGGGTAAAGTGAGCACCGCAGTACCCAGAGCAAGGTAGTGTATCATGCCCAAAACAAGGCAAACTAATTTGGAGTTCATTGTCTTGAAATCTACAAAATGGCACCATCTTATGTCAACCTTTTCATTGTGTCAACTATTTGGGATTAACTTAGCCATTGTGGACCTCATTAATGTCAACCTCCTGTTGATGTTGGGAATGTGGCCTCACTAAGGCCCAGCAAGCAGACTCTATTTGACCTATTCAATCCAAGTGTCGATTTTTCAACTGTCAGAAAAATCGTCACGGTCGGCAAACACCTCAACCGATAAATCACTTGCTCATCCATGTGTTTTAGAAAAAAATTGCCGTATTTGACTATTTTTCGGGGATGCAGATTCTACTTTAAACAAAAAGACAAATGCAAACAGGGACATGTACGGATTTTTCAGATAGATGGAAAATGCAGGCAAGATTGAACACACACACACACACACACACACACACTTCATAGGATACATTTGAATTGAACACCAATAATGATTCACTCACTTTATTTTTAAAATGGGGACAAAATGTGAAAATGTACACCTATTTATATATTCCTATATATATTAACAATCTTTCCGCAAAAAAAAACAACAAATAAATATATACATGAAACCCGTTTTTTACTGGGATGTAAGTTAATTAAAACCAGTACTGCTAAAAGTGTCCCCAATAAAGAGGGATTAGACAGTGGCATGACAATTGAACAGTACAGTCCTCCCTGACCTCAAACAATAGACCTGTTTCTGATTTTGGCAACTAAATCATTTTACAGTTGATCCTCTTTTACCATCTGACTTTTAGGGTTGCAAAGTGATCTCATGCAAGCAGCAAGAATTAAGTGTTTGGAGAAAATGTTTTTGCTACATAACTGAGAGTACCTGCTAAGAAATGGTCAAAGTCATCTATGGTTTAACTCAAGAAAACTCTTTAAAGCGTACCGGTAATGGGCACACCCTGGCAGTACAAATATATATTAGGGTGTTCAACCAGGATGCAGTTACAATCCCGGCGGTCGGAATCCCGGTGTTCAAAATCCCGACCGCCAAAATCCTGCCACTTTCTCCCTCTGTGGGTGTTCACGACACCCATAGAGGGAGAATAAATTAGTGTGCCGAGCGTAGCGAGGCACCAGGCCCACAAGGGGGGGGGGGGGGGGGGGGGGTGATCCAGGCCCCCCCTCCTTGTCGGGATTTTGAACGAGAGTATTTAGAACCAATCCCGTTCAACCTATCAATTCATTAGCGCAGAGGTACCCAAGTCCACGTTTTAAGGATAGCCATGCTTGAGTACAGGCCTTGCCCAAGCCCAAGCATGGATAGCCTTAAAACCTGCACTCTTAGGGTGTCTTAGACATTAAAGATGGCAGTTTACTTTCAAATTTTGGGTTCAGTCACAAAATGGCTGTCCTGCCACGTGGATCCTAGGAAATGTATAGATTTGTTTTTCCCCACAAAATGGCTTCCTATACTACTTCCAATTCTAAAATCACCTTCTATGTGTGCTATTCAGACCAAGGGGTTCTCAACCACTATTCTTAGGTATCACTAGCAGATCATGTTTTGTGGATTTTTGCTTGTGGAAGCAGGTGTAATAGCCCACAACCTATATTAACTCACCAGTGCATGATTAAAGACTTCCAACCAACATGAACTGTTTGGTGGAACTTCAGGATTATGGTTTAGAACCCTTGATATGAACTTGTAGAAAGCTGCTTAAGTCTATGGTTAATTTCCATAACTCAAGAGGGGCATTTCCATTGTGGAACACCATTGCTAGAATGCAACAGTAGGTGTTTAAGGCATTGCAGTCTTTCTGAAGTTTAAATTTTTCCCATTCTATGCATTGTGAGAGACCGGAAAAGAGAAAGATGCTAAACAGAAATGCAAATTGTCAAACGGAATGTAGGAAACCTCGAGCTAGCCTGGAAGAGGGTGACCATACAACTCTAACCAAATGTTCACAAACAATCATCAGTTGACGGAATCCTTGTCTTTAAATCTGAATAATCCGCTTGATGGCATAGTCATATGGAAATGGATGAATCATTCTGTTCTCTTTACACATTCATCTATTTCTTAGTCCTATTTTTAGGAAGAGGTTTGGAACCTCATTTTTAAGGCATCGGCAGTGCTAGCTGACGAGAACATTTTGGATAATTAAAATAATAAAAAACAAAAACCTGCTCCATGATCCACCTAACTGAACTTTCCAGCGGTGGTCATCAAGCGCGGTCCTCAAGGCACAGGTTTTTACGGCCATCCATACTTATGCACAGTCGGTATAATCCAGCTGACAAATTAAATCACCTGTGCCTAAGCCTGAAAAGCCTTAAAACCTGGACTGTTGATGTGCCTTGAGGACTGTGATTAAGGACCACTGCTTTACAGCATTCCCTATCGCTGCTTCTCTCCTGGCATTAAGCAATACTTTCTCCTCAACAGCCCTTTACAGTGTGCTCTGAAATGGCGTCTTTCCCTTTACTGTACGAGAAATGAAAGCCAAATTCCAAAGATAAGGGATGTCCGTGGTGGCAAGTCACGTTCATTTGCCATTTAGTCAATGGATAGGCTTCTTTGAGCTGCCATTCAATGAAGATGTTGAAGGTTTAAGTCAAAGTCTATTATACGTGCCAGTATAACGCTCACAAAACTTCACTGAGAACTAAAGAAATGGCCAAAACGGATGGCAGTGTCCAGAGAATATAAGGCTGGTTTAGGAGAGCGTGTGCACGTTGGGCTCTGCGTTCCTTTCTCCCAACAATACACTGTCAAACTGATATGTTAGCTTTTTCTTGACTTTCCTGATCTCCCCGGTCTTGCCGTAGTTGCGCAGAGCACGGGCCATCTTCTGGTAGGTCATCTTCTTGCGATTTCCTTTTTGTTGCCCCCATCGATGAGCAAGTACCTCTTTGTGTTTGGATGAGAACTGGAAGGTCCCTCTCTCGCGGTCCAGCCACCAGATGCAGTCTCGCATGTCACCCTTCTGCAACAGCTCAAAGAGGAATTTGTAAAGGCGAACCTTTTTCCGAACACCTTCTATGGGAAAGAAAAAAGGCTAATTAGTAACAAAACATTAGCTATGGCTAAAAGTCATAAGTGTGTCTGTCAAAAGCCCAGATGGATTGGAGAAGTTCATTTAAGGGACCAATACATCAGGCAGGTAAACATTATTTACCCATTCTAGCTGGGTCAGGGGTTTTGCATAATACAACAGTTGCAAATTCTCGATACACCATTTCCAACCAAAAAATTATTGGGGTAGGTGAACCAGAGATTTTTAACATGGCAGTCTTTTTTTTCTTATTCCCCAACGGATCACCGATCATTGATGACCATGAGTTACATATCGACGGCTATAGATGTATAGCCCACATTAATCTCGTCATTTATCATCAGGGACCTATTTACTAATTGCCAGTGACAATAAGATCAATATAACAATGAATTAATAACATTGATGGTCTTTCTGGTCATTGACCAAAAAAATATTTAATCCAAAAAAAAAAAAAAAATCTGATCCAACTCGGGAGCCCAGTATTTTTTGTTTGTTTTGACTCATCCATTATCGTTTTACATGATCTCTTCGACCAGAGTCCAAAGTAAATACGTCACGTATTTTGTGTGATGTATTGGTTTATGAGAGCCATATATCATTTTGAATTATAGGCACCTTATTTAGCTCATTAGCCTGACAAGATTTATGTATAAGCCATATAATGCTAACCTTTATCACTTATATTAGCTTGTGTATAGAATGTAATGTTGTCATTGGCCAATCGGTTAATCAGGTGACTTGCCATGACCTTTTGACCCTTTTGCACCCCAAAAATAATAGGAATGTGTCACCCTCTGATAAAGCTCAAGGATAAACTAGAAGGGTGTAAAGCCCCGTACACACGAGGGAGATATATTGCTCAGTCTCTCTCTCTCTCTCTCCCCCCCCCCCCCCCTCTTCTACTCCTTTATCAGCTTCTTCACTCTCTTTTTCTAAATTCTTTCACCTTTGAAATATGTTCAATGTGATTCCAGTCCTGGTCCTGGAAGCTACCACTACTCATGATCTTGTCATCACTTCACCCCTCCTTTATCTCCAAATGTGAACAATGCACACTCCCTCTAACCCTTGCTGCTCCTCCCGAGTGTTTTCCTTCTGCCCTACTTCCACTCCCGCATCCAAGATTACACCCATGCAAATCCCCTCCCCTGAATCCCTCTCCTCCACCCTATCCGTGCATCTACCAGCTTGAGATTCAAACATTGAAACCACTCCTGTCCATGCAAGACTTCCATGACCCCACATTAAACCTCAACTCCACTGTACAGTACGTATTGCCCGGTTTACCGCCCATCCCTTTAGACTGTAAGTCCTAATGAACTGGGCCAATGACAGACTCCTTTCTGACCATCTTTCCCTTAATTCTCCATATCCATAGCTACGGGCACTTTGTGGTGTCAGATACAGTAAATAAAACAGAATAAAAATAAGAATAATAACCCCCAATGCCTCCAGGACAATAGTCACTTGATTCACCATCTGAGATTTCAAGTTTATGGCGGTCATCTTCAGAATGCGATGGACTCCGGAGGTTGTAGGGTAACTGGTATGATTGAGGGTAGGGATTAAATGTCTGGGGAAAGAAAAAACACACATTAGACATGGGTTTCGTTTATATGAATGTCATGGCTATTTCTAGGTAATGCTGAGCCCGCCGGTCATGTGTCCTGCTGGACACCTCTGACGACATTAAGTGCTTTGGAAGGTGGCAAAGCTAGTGGGTGCCTGCTCACATTGGCATCCTATAACAAATGCCACTCTGACTTTCGCACACACTCCACTCTACAATTCCATTGTAATCTAAATACTGGACCCCCAGGTCCCACCTGATGTTGGCTAATGGACAATGGTGTATCCTTACCTCAGTGCTGTACATCTCATCATTCAGGGGACATTGGGAAATGCAGGGAGAGGTCTCAGTGAGGTCCTGGCTGTTGTCTGGGCAGCAGTAGGAATAGTTTCCCTGCAGGTAGGACACGTGGACGTTCTGGAGGGGCGTCAGTTGTCCATTCTCATAGTCCTCATAAGATGTATACTGAGGCTCTATCAAGTTCCAGAGGAAGTCTGTGAGATCAGACATATAGTGTGTTAGTGCATCACATATATCACAACCAGACAGCCCTAGTGAAAACAACCCCATCTACAAGTCGTACTAACTGAAGAGTTCAAGCTATACAATACAGGGGGCGCTCTAGTGACATAGAACTCAGGATACATTGTACAGATATAGGATACAGAGAGGATACTAATGACATATAGAGTACACTAATGAGACAATATATAATGCAGAAAACATTACAATAACAGATAGAGAACACATAAAACATTCTAGTGACAGATATACAATACAGAGAGCATTCTAAATGGGGTTTTAGGGGGTCATTCTAATCTGCTCGGGCCCAGGCTAATTTGCACCGGGCACCGATGTTTAGGCTCATGCTATGCAATTGCATAAATGCCATGGGATTTGCACGGGGAAGGAGGACCGTAGCAATGGTATTGTAGGGTGTACCCACGTAGGCGGGCAGCTGCCTGCTGGGGGGCAGGCGGCTCATGTCGCAGGATTTTAGCCACCCACCCAGTTCTCGGACCGGACAAAAGAAAGGGCTCTATTGCCCAATTTACAATACAGAGAGCATTCTAGGGACAATTATACATAACACAGTGCACACTAGTAACACTATACATGAGGCCTAAATTCATTCTGGGTAGTTTAACACAGCAGGAGAGACACAGATTACCACATCAACTACACATTATGGAAGAGCGGTACATTTATAAAACAGAAGGCGTCGACCATAGGAACCAACCAGATTCAAGATATTATCTAAAATGTACCATATAAATGCTAGATAGAATCTGATTGGATGCAATGGGCCACATGTTGATGTTAATAAAACCCCTCGCTGTCATTGATTATATAAACCAAGGGACTGCTCTACAGCAATCAATTAGTTAACTAGAATATATTTCAAGTGTTCCTGGATCACGCTATACAGATATAAAGATAGTGAGAACAGTACAGTTAGAGATACGGTTCAGTTGAAGGGAGGGGACAGAGCTACCATTGTTTTTACACGGCTAAGACACTGCTAGCTCCCATTTTCCATATAACAGTCTTGCAAATTTCCTAGGGGATTATTTGCATGCCGTTTCAAGCCCTAACAAGGCCTCTGTATGTCAGGCTGATGTACGAGAAGAGATCATTTGGCAGTAGGGTGAGAGATCAGCAACTGCTAATGCCGAGGTAAATCCGCCTGGGCTGCATGATCATGACCCTATGGCAGGCAAAATGGAGTCTGAGGGGCCATAAATAACCATACTGCTATAGGGTTACCAGGGATCAGTATGGAAACAAATCATTAAATGAGTCAGATTTTCACTTTTTCTGACATTTTAGAAGCCGATTAGAAAGGGACGTTTGCAATTAATCCCTTTCTATAGGAGCCTATAACTTATTATTACTGAGTGTAGGTGAGTTTTCATATATTTCAAAGCACCTATAGCTTTATTTAAAACTGCTTACATTCCGGCAAACTAGAGATTCTAAATAAGGCAAGTGGTGGTGGTGTTGGCTCTAGCAACCAATCAGATTATGCCTATGATTTCTCTATTGCTGGTAGAGTCTGATTGGTTGCTATGGGGCACACCTGCAGATGTATGTTGTAGAAGCTTTACGGTCAGAGCATTACAGTGATAACAGCAGCACAGAGTATTTTAGGCAACAGTGGACAAAAAGTAGGAGGGAATAGACACTAACAAAAGGCCGGAATGATGATGATGTGGGCTTGATGAAAAACTGATGCCAGTGACTCCCAAACCAGGTGTGTGGCACCCCAGGGTGCCTCAGGACACTTGCAGGGTCATCGGTTTGGTGGTCCAGGACCGACTTAATTTAGTGTTGACATATAAACCAGTCTTGCGTTCCCTCCCATTAATGGCCAGGAGGCTCCCAAAAATCGCGTCTGCCTCCCGGCCCCCTGGAAAGGTGGGCAAGTCTCCCGCTTGCTGCCTAGAGCCCCCACACCTCCCTTCCCCGCTGATTCAATCCCCGGAGAGACAACCCATGGGGGAGGACACACAAGGCTGACACCACTACGCCCTGCTCCCATGCCACAGAACTGTGATTCGCGGGTCCGCAGTGAGGGGATTGGGCTAAAATGTTGCAGTAGCTGCATTTCTCATAATTTAAGCCCAGCCCCCTCTCGGCAGGCCCACGAATCACAGAGTTCTGTGGCATGGGGGTGGGGCATAGTGGTGTCTTGTGTGTCCCCCCTCCACGGGTTGCCTCTCTGGGCTTCTCCCAGAGAGGTGAAAATAAAAGTAGGCAAGTACAGTATGATATAAACACAATTTTCTTAATTTAATATTTGTTTTGGGAGTTGACAATAAGAAACGTTTGACCTAGGGGTGCGGTTATGTCCCGGCCCCTCAGACAGGCTTTCTCCAGACCACTAGGCCCGAGCCATCTCTCCCGTGTGCAGTTGGTGCTCATGCAGATCTATGGGGCTAATTAGATATACTGTATTGGCACATCAAGCTATTATTGAATGTCAGCGTGTGCGTACCGTACGCAGCGTGCAAGCAATTAGCAAATTAAAATGCGTATGGATCGTAAACGCGATGCGGCCATACTTTGACTGACAGGAGGGGCGTAAACTGCCGTTTTCTGGGTGTGGTGGGAAAAAAAGCAGTGGTGCCGAGGCGTTTCTGAGGGTCTGTGACCCCAGTGATGACCACTCCTACCTAGTCTCAGTCGCAGATTATTGGAAGCCTCAGACCTACTTACATTTGCGCAAACTGCAAAAAAACTTTTGATGGTTCAAGAATTGCGTATAGATTTGCAAATCGATGGCGGTTAGCGATCCCACACGTTTGGGTTTTCTTTCTGTCTGGGTGGCAGTGGCTATGCAAGCTGAATTAGCCCCATGCTTGGTCCTCGGTGTGTTCCTGTCCTCAGCACAACGCCGTACAGATTGATTTTATTATTTGTCATAACTACTGTACATTATATAAAAACTAAAAGCGATAGCAAGGGAACGCAGTACGGAGCCTCCTACCAGTGTCTACAAGACTCTCATGAGTAACAGTCACATGTGCTGTGGAGATTCCCTTACGTCTGCTGTTTCGTTACCCTTTTTTTGTTTTTAACCAAAACTTGTCTGGCACCAATATAGACAGCGTGTGACACGGAGGGGAAACCGTCTAGGCCAGTGATGGCTAACCTTGACACTCCAGCTGTTGTTGAACTACACATCCCAGCATGCCCTGCCTCAGTTTTAGCATGGCCAAACAGTACAACTGTAGCAGGGCATGCTGGGATGTGTAGTTCAAAAACAGCTGGAGTGTCAAGGTTATCCATCACTGCACTAGGCTAAGTGTGTGATAGAAATGAACATTGCATTTGCAGTATTGACAAACACATAGCAGCTGGGGAAGAGTATAGTCACAATAGTTCCTAAGGTAATAATGGCTGTACATAACAATACCGTATTGTCTCTAGGATCAGATATCTTCCTCATTTAACTATCAAATCCGCCTGATATAAAAAAAAACATAACCTGCTGTGTACGAGGTTAGAATGAGGGGATGGCGGGGAAGGGGGGGGGGTGCACATTACCTATATGAGGCTCCAGTTCGCTGGCCTGGGAGAAGTTTCCGGTGTGTTTTGCGAAGGGTTCCAAATCCTGAAGCATCGTATCGGGGTACTGAGGAAGAGAACATTGCATAAGGAATTGCAACAGAAGTCACTTATAAAACACAATATAAGGATGGGTATAGTATAAACGGTCGGCGGGGTCTTGGACGGCACCACATTATCGATGTGCACAAGGCCGACACAAAAGATCAACATGGGTTATGGTTAACACATTTTAGAAGGTCGATGTGAGTTTTTCCATGTTTTTTTGTCCCCTTTGTTTGCATGGGGCCGATGTTCTTCACATGTGCAGACGCAGGGTGCATGCGGCCATGGCGAACAAACACTTCACCGGATGCACGTAACATTGCGGGCGGGGGACGCATCCATGGGAACGACCAGCGTTTGCTGGCCATTTCCATGGTATTGCCCTGATGACATGGGCGCCTGAGGCGGGGTAGACGTGGGCGCCTGAGGCGGGGTAGACGTGGGCGCCTGAGGCGGGGTAGATGTGCGCGCCTGAGGCGGGGTAGACGTGGGCGCCTGGGGCGGGGTAGATGTGCGCGCCTGAGGCGGGGTAGACGTGGGCGCCTGGGGCGGGGTAGACGTGGGTGCCTGAGGCGTGGTAGTCTTTTCACGATGTCACCCCCCCCCCCTTTATAGCGCTCACCCACAAAAATGTAACATGTGTATTGGAGCCAAATAGTCTAGAATTGTCCCTGGGTAAGTGCTATATTGTTCTATACCGTGGTCACATACACGTACACTGCACACCCCCCCCCCACACACACACACACACACCATATACTGCCCCTATATACACTTCTCCTCTATGCTCTTTCATATTCTGCACCCCTCCCACACCCCGCAGAGTCTCGCACCCTGCGCAGGCCGTGCCCAAACCTCTCAGACCAGTCCCGGCACCCAGCAGCAGGAGATGTAGAACCCCGCAGCTCCTGTGTGAGTAGCCCCCCTTTATAATTCGGGGCTCACACAATGTTTTGATATGTAAATAAATAAATAAAATATGGATTCATAAATCAGCTTTAATTAATATAAACACTCCTGGTGATTGCCCTGCGATGTGGATTACTGGATTATGTTTCTGGGGGGTTGAAACAGCAACCCCGGACTGTTCCCCAAACTACAGCAACAATCAGCGGTGCATGATCTGCTTTACATATTAACAAATGGGAAATCTATCAGTGCAGCATGGTATTATCCATTTGAGAAGGAATTTGTCTTTGCGAGTGAACCAGAATAACCCCCTAAAAGTGTTTCTGTCGTTTCCTGTCTCTTGCTGTCTCCAGTGCACCAGATGCTATCTGCCGTACCCTACATTGCCCGCTATAGCCTGGCAGAATACCAACACCGCTAAATACAGGGACAAAATCATATCCTTCATTAGAGTGTGTGGGCAGGGATCATACATACATACATACATACATACATACATACATACACACATACATACATACATACATACATACATACATACATACATACATACATACATAATCCCCTCTAGGCAAATCATAGGTAAACACAGTAGAGGATTTTCTGCATGGGAACCATATCCGTCTACCCCATAGGATAGGCTCTCAAACTTGGTCCTCAGGACCCCAAACAGGTCACCCAGCAGGTGCACAGGTGTAGTCATTACTCGCTGACACATTTTGAAAGCTCCACAGGCGCAGCCAAGAAAGAGTCACTCTCCACAGAAAAACACAAAAGGAAATAATGACTTACCGGGCAGTTGAAAGACGTATTGTCAAAGCTGTGGAGAGAGGAACATAAGAGACGTCAGACGGCAGGCACAGGATAATGTGATATATTCTGCTGTCTGTTATACTGACACAGGCTGAGGCCAATCTCCTTATCAGACTTCCTGCACTGGTTTGTGACCAAGCAGATGTGGTGCCGGAGACAGACAGACAGTAGACCAAAAGTCAATATCCTGACTGTTAAAAGACCGACAGTTGGGATCTCAACTTACTGGGGGTATTTTTCCTCGTGGGGGCCACAGCTCTCATTGAGGGAGAATAGAACCTGTGACAAGTAGGGAGCCACGGAGCCCGCAAGGAGTCCCGGCAGTCGGGATTCCAACGTCAGTCTAATGACCCTCGGAATCCCGACTATCGGGAGGTCCTACCGCACCCGCAGATGTTCACAAGTGCTAGCTCAACAGATACAGCCCAACTTTTTGTTTTGTTTTATTTTTGTGCGGACACCTGTAAGTAAAGTGAGACATCTGACATAGGTCAACATGCCTAAGGTCAACAGGGTCAACATAAGCATTAGGTCGACAATGGGAATGTCGACAGTCAAAAGGTTGACGTTGTTGTTCACAATTTTGGCCCAAATGTCTACATAGTCGACGTGGACACTGCACTCTGCGACACTTTTCCACGTACCTGTCGGCACATGTCGAAAGAAAAAAAACGTGTTGATCTTTTCATTGTTGACCTTCACATTTTTTACCTAATGCTTGTGTCGTCATTCTGACCCTGTTGACCTTGGGCATGGTCGACACAATGTACCTTAATAGGGCCCGTATCCCGGCTAGACCACTTATTCACTAATGCTGACTTATGTTCCATTGATATGAAGAATTGTTCACAAGTGCCGTGCACCATTATATAAACAGCCCAAATGTTCATCACAAGAAAACTGCGCAGCGCACACAGACCAAGGAGCGGAGCCACCGGGAGATAAATCATAACCGTTATAAGACTGAGGGTGAGATGTACTAAGCCATGAAATGGTATCCAATGGGGAGTGATAAACCATCAGCCAATCAGCTCCTACCTGTTATTTTGCAAACACAGCCTGTGACATGGCAGTTAGGAGATGATTAGCTGGTAGTTTATCACTCTCCATTTTATCACTTTTCAAGCTTAGTACATCTGGCCCTGAGCATTAAGAAAAGACAAGTGTTTAAAGTGACAACAGATGTAGCGGAGCATTATTTGTAAAGCATGACTGAGTATGTTCTTCGCTACCTAAACTAACCTGTCTTAAACTGGCCATACACCTACGGATTGATTGTCAGATCTGGTTGGTTGGAACAAACACCTGGTAATATCTGAGTGACAGCTTTTGGCAGTTTTCCAGCATCTCACCGCAAATGGTCAACTGTCATCTGCTGTCATCCACTACCAGGCTTTTGTTCCAACCAGCCAGATCGGACAATAAATCTGTAGGTGTATGGCCAACTTTACACTCAGAAACAATTATTATTTTCATTTCTGTTTTATAAGCAATTTTGTAGTTTTACATTTTTAGTATAGTTTTGGTTTTATCTGTTTCTAGTTAGTTGGTTCTCTTAATTAAACTCATTTTGTACTTTACAAACGGACAATGGGCCAATTCAGCAAAGTCATGTACATACTGTAGGAATGACAATATCTAATTATGGAGTACTGGATACGATGACATGTATCCTGTGTGGGGGTCAGTCTTTAGAAGGTCCCATGTTGGAATTAGGGTTTAAATATAGAAACATATGATCTATAAGTTGCCACAAAGTGCCGGCGGGGCAGTATAGTTCTCTGACCTATTAAACCTTGAAGAAGGATAACAATGTGAGAGATAAACTACCGACCAATCAGTTCCTTTCATTTTTCTAACACAGACTGTAAAATATAAGGCCGAAGCTGATTGGGCAGTACTTTATCGCCCCCCTTAAGGAATTATCTGTTCTATTTGCTCTGGGTTAGTAGCATTTGTCTAATTGTCTCATCTTTGTGTAGGTATAACATTTACACACGTCAGTATCTTACACAGCATCTGTATTACAAAGTATCAGTAACTGATCATGTGAGATATATTATATTAGCCGTACACGTGTCTCTGAAGTCTTCACATAGAAACTGCGACCAGACGTGTGCGTCATTCTCTGTGCCTCCTACTACAGGGT